>NW_015391094.1:35781-42189 GCF_001527695.2 Protobothrops mucrosquamatus
AGCGTGTGTCCTTATTTTGATGACGTTCTCATTGCAGGTGACTTTCCACAAATGCTGGCTGAGAGGTTAAGGGCTGTTTTGCTTCGTTTCCAAAGAGCAGGTCTTAAATTAAAACAGGACAAATGTAAGATTGGGGTGCAATCCACTGACTTCTTGGATTCAGGATAGATGCTCAGGGTATCCACCCGTCTGATGCTAAGCTCAAAGCCCCAAGTCTAAGGGTGAATTACAAGCCTTTTTGGGTTTATTAAACTTTTATCATGCCTTTCTACCTCAGAAAGCTTCTATTGCAGAACCTTTGCACAGACTTCTTGACAAAAATGCTTGTTGGCGCTGGACCAAAGTCCACGAGGCCAGTTTCAATGAGGTTAAAGCTTTGCTTACATCAAATGCGGTGTTGGCTCATTTCAATGAGCAGTTGCCAGTGTGTCTGGCTTGTGATGCCTCCCCCTACGGTGTGGGTACTGTACTTAGCCATCTGATGGCTAATGGGACTCAGGTCCCTGTGGCTTATTATTCTAGGACTTTATCTGCTGCTGAGCGCAACTATGCTCAAATTGATAGGGAGGCTTTGGCTCTTGTGGCTGGAATTAAAAAGTTCCATGACTTTCTTTATGGCCGCCACTTTACGGTCTTTACTGACCACAAGCCTTTGCTGGGGTTATTCACTACATCCAAACAAACAACTCACATCCTGTCCCCTCGTATGCTGCATTGGTCCATCTTCCTGTCAGCTTATGATTATTTACTGGTCCACAAGCCTGGCAAGGATATGGGTCATGCAGATGCATTGAGTAGGCTGCCATTGCCTACTGTGGAGCCTGATCCCGCTCCTGCTGTACACATATTGTCCATTCAGGAGTTGCCTGAGTGTCCCCTCAAAGCTAGGGATGTGGCTGCTGAAACTGCCACTGACCACACGCTCAAACGCATGCTGTCATGGGTCCTGTCAGGTTGGGCTGATAGGTGCCCTGCGGAGGATTTTCAACATTTTTGGGTCAAGAGGTACGAGTTGTCCACTTTCAATGGCTGCCTCCTTTGGGGATTGAGAGTTGTTATCCCGGCCTCCTTGAGGGCTAGAATCTTGATTTCATTACATGAAGGCCACCCCGGAATCGTCAGTATGAAAGCGCTTGCACACAGCCATCTGTGGTGGCCTGGCATTGATCGGGCCATCGAGGCCCAGGTACATGGGTGTCATGCATGCCAGCAGTCCAGGCCTGAAATGCCCCAGGCCCCTGTGCACAGGTGGGAGGAAACACACATTCCATGGTCTAGGATACATGTAGATTACGCTGGGCCCTTTCAGGGACAATTCTTCCTGGTTGTTGTTGATAGCCATTCCAAATGGCTGGAGGTCGTGCCTGTGTCTTCTACCACAGCCGCCAAAACCATTCAAGTGTTGAGAAACATTTTTGCTGCACACGGGTTGCCAGATGTTCTGGTGTCAGATAACGGTCCTCAATTTACTTCTACTGAGTTTCAGGGATTTCTACAGGCCAACATGATCCGCCACGCTGCTTCGGCTCCTTTTCCTCCTTCCACCAACGGTCTGGCTGAACGGATGGTCCGCGTTGCCAAGGACGCCCTCAAGAAGCTGACTTACGGCAATTGGCATCACAGGTTGGCTGACTTTCTTCTAGCCCATCGTACTACTCCGTGCACTGCCACGGGTAAGTGCCTGGCCGAACTCCGTTGGGGTCGTCGGCTCGTGACTAAATTGGACAGGCTGCATCCGGAGCGTGTAGCATCACAGGTGTCCCAGCCACACCCACCATGGGTCCTGCATGAAGGCGATCCTGTCTGGGCCAGGAACTACGGGCCTGGACACCTCTGGGTCCCGGCGGTGGTCTGCAAGGTCTCGGGGCCACTGTCCTACGAGGTGTCCCTGGAAGATGGCCATGTTCTTCGCCACCACATTGATCAATTACATGTGAGGCGGGACTCGCCTGGGGTTCCTCCTCAGTCTCCTCTAGGGGGGAGGAGGAATGGGGAATGCATTCTGAGAATCAGAATCTGCTGCCAACAATGGTTGTGGGGAACAACACGGGCACTCACCACCCAAGTTCCACAGGTGATTCAGGTAGCAATTCATGGGGACGGGGGCACACAGACACCCCCACATACACTCCAGCCTGGGAGTCCCACCGGAGGTATACTAACTATCCACACCTCACAAACAATACTCCAGACACGGAGAATAACTGGGAGCATACTCACAACTCACAACATGCAAGAGAGCAGGCCAATCAGAAGGGGAACACATCCTTTGCCGAATTGGCTCATAGAAGGATGTCCCCACACATAAGGGCTAACAGGGAGATATCGCTAGACCCTCACACCACAGGAAGGGGCCAGGAAAACCACACTCCGTTAGGAAACACGGAGATGAGTTCAGAGGGGTTGGAAAACTCCAGAGGGGGTAGGTCAACCAGGTACAGCAATCAACAGAGTTCTGACTTCTCAAGCCTAGGAAACGGGCAGGAAAGTCTAACAGAAGTCTAACAAGACAACCACAGGGCGATTCACCTAGTGTGGGAAGCAACGGGGAAAACACTACAGGTTCCCCAGGTCCCAGAAGGTCGCTCAGGGTCAAGGGCCCTCCCAAATACCTTGCAGATTACGTAAGGTGAACCTGTTAATTGTAATAACTGAACTAAAGGTCCTGACTGGGTGATTCGATGTAAATGATGCTGGGTCTACTGAGTCTCCCTACGACAGAACTGTCCCACATCTTACACACACTGTGTGACTTATCTCAACAGTATTTATATAACCATCACTATGATGGCGTCCATGTGGGTGCCGTATTCTTTCATCTAGGGGGAAGGGGTGTTGTGTCCTGAGCCTGCAAAAGCAGGCTTGGGACGTTGCAAGAGTCCCGGGCATTTTCAAAAGCTGCCCGGGACCAGACTGAGCGGCGTCGGCCTTGCGCGCATACATAAGGCGGGAAAATACCGCCTTGTCATTGGTTGGAAATGCCCGGGGATCAGAAGGTATAAATAGAGGCCTGCGTGCCTCTGCTCGGGTTGTTCGTAGAATGGAAGCAGAGAATAAAGATTTGTTAGAAATGCTTCGTCTCAAGCGCCATTATTCTCCGGACTTAACAAGTACTGTATTGTTTTTTTTTCTTCCCTTGTGAATTTGATTCCTTTGGAGATGTTGATGTTTTAGTGTGTGATTTTTAATTGGTCCCTTTTTATTATGGTCACGGCATCATCTGCATACCGAATCCATATTTTGGGTTCAATGTGTGGGACTGCTATTGATTCCATTATGACCTCTGCTGTGAGTTCTGAAAATGGGGATCCCATAGGTATTATTCCTTTGATTTGTTGATATGTTTGCCCATCAAATTGAAAGTATGTGGTTAGGCAAAGGTTGATAAGAGGCTGCAACTGGCATTCCAGGTGTGGGTGTGCTTTCTATAGGTCCATTAGTAACAAATGGATATAATTATTTGTTACCAAGGGACATAAAGAACTTTCATGACCAACCTGGGTTGAACCTTCCATTCAAATCTTGGCAATCCCTAAAAGATCAGTTAGAAATAATAGCAACAATATTCATATATATAATTAATTGCATTCAGCAAAAAGGCCATTATACAGTATGATTGTGAATAATTAGAAAAATGACTATCTCTAGTTTCTTTTTATTAAAAGGAAATATTCCCAATACTGTAGAGTGGGGAGAGATGGAACCTGTTAACTCTTCAACAGATACTTTACAATTAAAAAAGAAATCTATTATTTCCCAACACACCACAAATTTTATGAGCAATCCGCTCTGTAACATGCCTCATCGTGTTTCTTAGTACAAGTTTCACGGTGCCATTTTGCAGGGTGAAGAAGAAAGGGTTCAGGAAAGGACAGACAATTGTGGTGAGTACAGCAGGGACCTTATGGACTTCAAGAGTCTTCTTTTGGGATGGTGTGACATAGATGAAGATGCTGATGCCACAGGAGATGGAGATGATGGTCAGATGTGAAGCACAAGTATTGAAGGCTTTTGCCTGACCTGAAGGGGTAGAGATGCGGACTATTGCTGAGATGATATACATGTAAGAAACTAAGGTTAAGACCAAAGAGCAGAGGATAACAACAGAAGACAGCACAAAGTCCATCAACTCTATCGCTTGGGTGTCACTGCAGGACAGATTCAGGAGAGGGCCACTGTCACAAAAGAAATGATTGATGACGTTAGACTTGCAGTAGGACAGCCTGGAGATCATAATGATGGGAATAAGAACTGAGAGGAACCCACCCAACCAGCAAGCCAAAACCATCTGGATGCAGACCTGGCTATTCATGATCGCATGATATTGCAATGGCCTGCATATGGTGGCATAGCGGTCATAGGACATGGAGGTAAACAAAAGAAACTGTACTGTCCCTAAGAAGAAATAGAAATAAGACTGTGTCATGCAGCCAGCAAAAGAAATAGACTTGTCACCAGAGAGGAGGTTCCAGAGCAATTGCGGGCTGGTGACAGTGGTGAAGAAGATGTCCAGTATGGAGACATTGCCAAGAAAGAAGTACATCGGGTTATGGAGGCGGTTATCTACCAATACAATGCAGAGGATGACCATATTGGCCCCCAAGCTTGCAATGTACATGGTTAAAAAAAGGAAGGCTAGCAGGAGCTCAATTTGACGGCCAATGGAAAAACCCATGAGGATGAATTCAGAAATGCTTTGGTTCTCTGACTTTTTCTGATGGTCCTCAAGAACAGCACCTGAAAGGACAAAGGTTATAATTGAGAAACACCAATGCACCAAATCCTGCTTGTATATTAAAATATGTTGTCAAAAATGTAATTGAATTCTTTGGGATTATCTCAAGAAACATATCTTACTTACCAGTCGTTTCTTCCTGTATCCCTTGGTAGAATTTGTTTTGCTGTTTTATTCAGTGAATGAAACACATACTGAGTTGCCCCTTTTGTAGCACCAGCTCAGATCCCAAATGGGAAGATTACTTCCACACCAGGAGAGAAGATCAGGAGAACTCCTAGTTGTTGAGCTGCATTGTTTGGCATCAATATTCTGCCTTAGATACAGGAGGGATTTTTCCTAGGTTGAGTTTCCCCATTCTGACATTCATGAAGAAATAAACCATGCTGTGACTTAATTGAAGGCCTGGTCCACACAAACATGAAGACAAGGGCTGCAGTTCTGGAACATGTTGAGCAACAAATGGCCCTACTCCATGTTCTATGTCTCCAGCAACGGGTTTGATTTGGCGAACTCAGATTTATAATCTTACTTTTATATGTCAATAGGATAAGCTCTTCTCTCTATTGAAGACAAGATCTGCACATATCTCTCTATACTTGTCCACTCACATCAAATGGATTTGCCTTTTGTAGACTGGACCACTTGTTTTTCCAACCCACTCATGTCTACAAGAAACAAATATTCAATCCCATTTTTTTTCCCTCCAAACCTATCCCCAATATATATTTCCCTCAGAATGTCTGAAACTGAAGCAAGTATCTTCTGCTGCAAAAACAAGCTTGGATGCCTTAAATTATTTAATGAAGGACTGATTGATTAATGACTATCAATCTTAAAGGCTCAAATATTATCTCTGGGTTGGAGACAGAGATATCTGGTTGGCCATAATGCTGAACTTTGATCAATTGTGATTATTCCTATCTTCTTATGTACATATAGGTAATAATAATAATAATAATAATAATAATAATAATAATAATAATAATAACAACAACAACAACAACAACAACAACAACTCAAGAAGCTTGGGAAATTTTGAAAAGCGAGATAATAGAAGCCCAGTCTAGCACAATACCAACAAAGAGGAAAAATAACAGCTCTCAAAAGAAACCAGCATGGCTGCATAAAGAACTCTCTGATAAATTGAAAGATAAAAAGGACAAGTATGGAAAGTGGAAAGAGGGGCACATAACTTAATCAGAATATCAACAAATAGCCTGAGCCTGCAAAGATGAAGTGAGGAAAGCTAAGGCTCATAATGAACTAAGGCTTGCGACCAAAGTCAAAAATCACAAAAAAAGCTTCTTTCAACATGTAAAAAACAAGAAAAAATGAAGGAAATGATTGATCCATTAGTGGGTGAAAGTGGCAAGAAGGTGACAAGCAATAGGGAGAAAGCAGAACTATTTAACTCGTTTTTTGCATCTGTCTTTACACAAAGGGAAAAAACAGAGCAACCTATGAAAAAGAATGCCATAAAAAACAGTATAGAAACACAAGTTAAGATAGGCAAGAAAATGATAAGTGAGCACCTGTCCAGCCTAGATGAGTTCAAATCACCAGGACCAGATGGATTACACCCCAAGGTTCTCAAGGAACTGGCAGATGTGATCTCAGAACCACTGAACTATATTTTTCAAAGATCTTGGAGCACTGGGGAACTACCAGAG
>NW_015391094.1:42473-45192 GCF_001527695.2 Protobothrops mucrosquamatus
GGACAGACTTGAACACTGGGCGCTATCTAACAAAATGAAATTCAATGGTGAAAAAAGTAAGGTTCTACATTTAGGCAAGAAAAACCAAATGTACAGGTATAGTATAGGGGGTACCTTGCTCAATAGTAGTAACTGTGAGAGGGATCTCGGAGTCCTAGTGGACAATCACTTAAATATGAGCCTGCAGTGTGCTGCAGCTACCAAAAAAGCCAACACAGTGCTGGGCTGCATTAACAGAGGGATAGAATCAAGATCACATGAAGTATTAATACCACTTTACAATGCCTTGGTAAGGCTACACTTGGAATACTGCATCCAGTTTTGGTCACCACAATGTAAAAAAGATGCTGAGACTCTAGAAAGAGTACAGAGAAGAGCAACAAAGATCATTAGGGGGACTGGAGGCTAAAACATATAAGGAACGGTTGCTGGAATTGGGTATGTCTAGTTTAACGAAGAGAAGGACGAGGGGAGACATGATAGCAGTGTTCCAGTATCTCAGGGGTTGCCACAAAGAAGAGGGAGTCAAGCTATTTTCCAAAGTACCTGAAGGCAGGACAAGAAGCAACAGATGGAAACTAATCAAGGAGAGAAGCAACCTAGAACTAAGAATGCACCAAATGTTCCAATTAACCAGTGGAACAACCTGCCTCCAGAAGCAGTGAATACTCCAACACTGGAAGTTTTTAAGAAGAGATTGGACAGTCATTTGTCCAAAATGGTGTAGGGTTTCCTGCCTGAGCAGGGGGTTTTACTCAATGACCCCCAAGGCCCCTTCCAACTTGATGATGATGATGATGATGATGATGATGATGATGATGATTATGATCCAGTCTGAACATCTGGCTGACTCTGTGATTAATAATAAATAATAATAATAATAATAATAATAATAATAATAATAATAATAATAATAATAATAGTAATAGTAGTAGTAGTAGTAATAATAATAATAATAATAATAATAATAATAATAATAATAATAATAATAATAATAATAATAATAATAATAATAATAGAGTTGGAAGGGACCTTAGAAGTCTTCTTGTCTGACTCTCTGCTCAGGCAGGAAACTCTATACAATTTCAGATAAATGGTTGTCCAGTGTCTTCTTTAAAAACTTCCAGTGTTGGAGCATTTACAACTTCTGGAAGCAGGTTATTCCACTGATTAATTGTTCTAACTGTCAGGAAATTTTTTCTTAGTTCTAGGTAGTTCTAGGTATTTAAGGGACAGCTGGTTTTGTACAGTAATGAAGGCATCTAGCTGGGAAGCCACAGATTGTGAATTCTAGCCCTGCTTTAGACACAAAATTAGCTGGGTGATTTTTAGCGAGACCATTCCTCTCTACCCTAGGAAAAAGGCAATGGTAAACCACTTCTGAAATCTTGCCAAGAAAATTTAAGGGGCTTATTTGGGCAGTTTCCAGGAGTCAAAAATCTGACTCCAAGGCACCCTCTCCTTCCAAAAACAGGAGTTGAATAGTCTTCCTACCACTAATCAATGTTTGTATGAAACAAAAAGTTTAGCTGCTATCTACTGTCTTGCTTCCATCTTCTTTTTTCTTGTGCCAATGCATCTCCAAAAAGAGATAAGTCCTTAATGTTTTCACAATTTCTCTCACCCTTTCCAGACATTAGGTCGATGGGAGAAATTTGCCTATGATTCATCTGAATGCAAATTTAATTTTGCCCTTTTTGAGCCAAAATGTGCACATGGATCGATTAAAATTATGCATGGAGATGTTTTATGTGGGAGAAAATTGCTTGTCACACTGTTATTCAGAAGGGAAAATAATGTAAGCAGAGATGTGTTAAGTTTGGATAGATTTGCATAAAACAGTTATACAGTACTTGTAAATTCAACCCTTAACAAAAAATCCTGCTAAAATCATAGTTTAACGATATTTTAAAATTGTTGCAACAGAATAAAATAAGTAGAAAGGAAAATAAACGAGAAGAAACTGATAAAGTAAACAATGTCTTTCAGTCTTCTATTTCCAATGATTGTGTCCTATGAAATAATTTGATATACTTGCCTGGTGTAGCCTTCAAAATCAGATTTCCATCTCTCTTCATTTTCTCTATTGTTTGCTAATCTGCAGAGCTCAGGTATTGGAAGACTGTGTTTGCTGCAAGCATCCAACAGATTTTGAAACATGGCAAAGCCATATAAACACACATTCAATAACTGAGAATGTTTTTAGTGTCACTTGATGCAATGAAATCGCTGATGTGTTTGGAAAATGCTGGAATGAAAAAAAAACTCTGTTATGTCCACTTGGAATAAACTTCTGAGAATGAGTTTAAAACACACACACACACACACACAAACCTCAAAGGATTCAGGAAATAATTGCTAAGTCCAGTTATACTTTATAGAACAGGCTTTCGGGGAAGAGTGTGGGAGGGAGGTTAAAAAATGACAACCAAATCTACACAACTGAAGTCTTGCCCCCATTTTATTGCATAATAATGCATGTAAAAAGGTCGGGGCTTTGATACGCCAGCCTCTACTAGCGATATTAAAGCATTTGGGAATAAAGAAGGGCACACATTATTTTCTTAAATCTGTTCATATTTTGCACAGGAAATTATGCTTTAGTCCCCATTCTGATGCTAATGTGGTGTAGTGGTGAGGGAGTGGGGAGACTGAGGTTCAAATTCACCCCACCCTAGATATCTTTGGGCCAGTTCCTCTCTCCCACCCCTGCCACCTC
>NW_015391094.1:47188-52474 GCF_001527695.2 Protobothrops mucrosquamatus
ATGAAAGTCAGGCTGTCAATCAAATACATAAAATATACTTTTGCATAAAAATAGGTTTTTAAAAATCCTTTGAGCGCATCCCTTTCAGCTTCCTTCACACTTCGGAACTCATGAACTGCCAAAATAAAAAGACTTGGATTAAAACAAATAAAAGCCACCAAGATCTGTTAACTGTTTCCTAACCTCTTTCTTTTTCTCTGTCGGTGTCCAGTGACGCTTATGTGAATTCAGGAAGGAAGGAAGGAAGGAAGGAAGGAAGGAAGGAAGGAAGGAAGGAAGGAAGGAAGGAAGGAAGGAAGGAAGGAAGGAAGGAAGGAAGGAAGGACTTATTGGTACATCACAATCCTCCTTATGTTCCTCTTTCTTATTCTTTCGTTCCAACCTGAGACCAATGATCCTCTGATTATAGATCAGCAAGCTCCCTCATATGGATCGTCTACCTCAGGGGTGTCAAAGTGGCGGCCTGCAGGCCAGATGCGGCACACACAGGACATGTCCATCCTGGCTCCGCAAAGGCAAAAAACATTGCAATACATCACGATATGTCATGTGACGCGATCGAGTTTGACACCTGTGATCTATCTGATTTGAAAGTGTGACGACTCTCTGTTATTCTTATTAGAGTAAATAAATAATTATTTCTAGTAAGTATTGGTAGACCTTGACTTACAATTCACAATCCTTCACTTGTCATCTGTTTGAAGTGACTTATGACAGTCCTCACATTTACGACCATTGCAGCATCCGCAGCTTACGTGATCAAAATTCAGGAGCTTGGCAACCTGCATCTCTTTACAACAGTTGCAATGTCCCAGGGTCACGTGATTATCACTTGCCACCTTCCCAGGGGCCTTCCAACAAAGTCCGCTGGGAAAGCTGGGTATGCATAACAATAAGGGGGATTCACTTAACAACCATGACAAAAAAGGTCATAAAATCAGGTGCAACTCGCTCGACAGCCTCAGAGCTTAGCAACAAGATGTTTCAACCCCAATTGTGATCATAAGTGGAAGACTGTTTTTCAACTCTAATTCTTTGCACGCTGCATCAAAATAAGAATAAAACTGCAAAAATGAGATAGTAATGTGAAAATAAGATAACTTAATTTGGGACCGATTGAAATCCAGTTCTGTTTAGAGCCATTGAAATTAATGTGACTAAAAAACAAACTTCCAGGGTCGGTTTGTCTGCGTATAGTCACTCACAGTTAAGTTTAAGTTGCAGCGGTGGCGGCGGCTTCTAGCTTCGCCGAAGCGAAGGCGTCCTGGATCGCAGAGAATCCTCGGGGCTCCGGAGGAGTTCTAACCTACATCGTCCAGATCGGACGACTCGGGAACTCAACTCCTACCCCGGGCAGCTCACCGATCCCCTTATGCCCGGGGGAAGGGTATCAAGCCGTTTGACAGCTAGTGCTCGCTGTCAAAACGGCTTTTACGCGAAAACAGGCGGGAGGCAGCTACAGCTGTGTCCAACGAGGTCGCCTGCTCACCGGAAGTCCTGGAAGTTTGTTTTTTACTTTGGACTCTACTCTAACTTGAGCTATTTTGATCTTCCCTATACTTGGGTTGGATTGCGTGAAAGTGACCTTAAAATGGCGATGAATGATACTTTCTAACAAGAAGAAGTGAAAGTGACTTTGATTTCCGGTTTGGAACTTTTGCTACTTTAATACTTTCACTACTTGTCCTGGATTAACTGTTTAAAAGATTCTCATATAGACTGAAATTTCAATATTGCTAACATGGCTTCGAGAAGATTGGTGCCTACAACTGCAAAACCAATTACATCTCCGACTTCCCAGCTGCTCCAACCAATTCCTAAGCCGGTTTCCCACCCGCCACCCCCGCCATCTTCTTCACCT
The DNA here is from genome assembly GCF_001527695.2 of Protobothrops mucrosquamatus. Taxonomy (NCBI): domain Eukaryota; kingdom Metazoa; phylum Chordata; class Lepidosauria; order Squamata; family Viperidae; genus Protobothrops; species Protobothrops mucrosquamatus. Next base: position 49,050 of record NW_015391094.1, read on the forward strand.
CTGCCGCCCTCTGGTAAAGAATTACAGGACTTTATGACTCAAATGACAGAGATGTTTCAAAAAATGGATGCTAAAATTGAAAATAAGATTGACCAACTAATACACCAACAACAAGAACTAGTACAGAAACATGAGGGCTTTCGTTTGAATATCACAACTGCTTTTCAAGGTTTGGCTGAATATGTGGATGGAGTGGCAGAANAATTGGAAGAGCCCAATTCTGCCTACGATGGGAGACTGGAGATTGAAAGTTTCGTATCTTGCTGAAATGGCAAAGATTTCGGCTTACTTGAAGAACCATTCGAATGAACAATTTTTATCAATATGGAGAAGATGGATTGTTTATATTCAAAAGAAACATAGAGTGGTAGAATATAATTTAGGTTTCTAGATTTTTTTTAAGTTTGTTTACTTCTATCTTTTCTTGTAGATTAAGATATTTTGTGGAGTTAGAGATATTAGTATTTGTTTACTTTTATATGAATATTATCCTGGGATTAGGTTTGGGAAGTTCTGGGGGGGTGTTATTGATTGGTTATTGTGTTTACTTATGATTGTTTTTTATGATGGAAAAAATAAATAAAATTTCTTATAAAAAAAAAAAGAAATTAATGTGACTAATTGTGGTTCATTATTTTCATTGATTTTTCTTTGGGCAACTTAAATTCAGATTTAAATTGGTGGATCTGTGCAACATCCTTGCCGTTCATGGGAAAGATGATATAAAAGGATTAGAGGAATTTCGTAACATATAATGATGTATGATATAAATTTTATTAAGCCATTTTAAGGCTCTCCAACTGCTTCTTAATTTCTTTAACATCTTTAATAAAACATAGTAAACTGAAAGGTCTCTGTGGACCAAAGTTCCCTATTATAAATTCTTAACTTGATAATTAATTTTCTAGGGAATAAAGAAAAGAAACAAACTTATTCATTTTCCTCATTGCTTTTGACCTTCAGTAACCTTAACTGAGAATAGGAGTTTAGAAACCCAAATCGAATTCTCATTAAGCAATGTGGAATCAACTCATTTCTAAAAAGGCTAAGAAATTTCCACTCTTATAAAAGAAAGCCTTGTAGCTTCTCCAGGACTAGTTATCATTCCTTCAGTATAGGTTTTGGGGAGCAGCAAAACTTCATTGGTTTGGTATTACAGGACATGTGTAGTGTTGACAAAGTTTCTTTGTTCCACCACAATTTCTTTGAGATTAACAATGGAATAACATGAAAGCTGAAATTTTGGGCCACTGCCTTGTTGCCATTTTGAGTTCTGATATCCAGTTTCTATTCCTTTATTTCACTTATTCAGAATCTGGCTAGTTTCCCCTATACAGAATTCATATCCCAGGAAAGACAATGGAATTATAATACAGTACATTAGAAAAATGCTTGATAATCCATAAGAGTAATTGAATAATAGGGTTGGAAGGGACCTTAGAGGTCTTCTAATTCAATCCCCTACTCAAGTTGTCCAGTCTCATCTTAAGAACCTCCAGTGTTGGAGCACTCACAACTTCTGGAAGCAATTATTCCATTGATTAACTATTCTAACTATCAGGAAATTTCTCCTTAGTTCTAGGTTGCTTTCTTCTTTGACTAGTTTCCATCCATTGCTTCTTGTTTTGCCTTCAGGAGCTTTTGAGAATAGGTTGACCCTTTCTTCTTTTTGGCAGCCCCTCAAATATTGGAAGTCTGCTATCATGTCATCCCTAATCCTTTTTTTATTATTATTAAACAAGACGTACCCAATTCCTGCAACCATTCTTCATACGTTTTAACCTCCAGTCTCTTAATCATTTTTGTTGCTCTTCTCTGCACTCTTCCCAGAATCTCAACATCTTTTTTTATATTGTGGTGACCAAAATTGGATACAATATTCTAAGTATATTAGCATCCAACCTTGTTTCCCCTTTCTTTCTCTGTATTTAAAGTCCCATAAGATTGAGTCCACTCTACCAGTCTGATATTATGAACTGTTGTTTACAAAAGATATATCCTCCAATGAAACTGAGTAGTCTTGGAAATTACTCCACATCTATTATGTTATCAGAAATTATCCAACTCTTCCCCCATTTACTACCTAAAATTGAATCCATGCATCTTTATATGTTTTATAACCTAACCCAGTGATGGCGAATCTTTTAGAGACCGAGTGCCCAAACTGCAACCCAAAACCCACTTATGCATCGTCGGGTGCCGAGTGGGTGTGGCCAATTGGGTGGGTCTGGCCAATTGGGTGGGTGTGACCCATTGGCTGGGCGTGGCTGCGGTGGCAATGACAGACTGGGTGGGACTAAAAAGTTCAATCAATCAATTCCAACTTTGCAAGATCTTTTTTTTCTCCATGAGAAATTGAAATTATCTGATTGATTGAACCTTTCTTTTTTTTTTTTGCACACAGCGGCGGAGGCCTAAAGCGAAAAGGTTTTATAAAACCCAGCTGAAGGCCTAGGACTGGGGCGACGGCACACATGCCCACAGAGAGGGCTCTGAGTGCCGCCTTTGGCACCCATGCCATAGGTTCGCCACCACTGACCTAACCCAAGAATGTAACCAAAAGTAATTCTGCTGCTTCTATCACCATCTCTTCTACTGATTGGATGGTATTCCCCATACATTTTTGACCAGATGCCAATCAAGAGCACCCAAGGAAATCTCACTCCCATAAAGATATGAATTCTATCATATCAGAGAGGTGAAAATCTATTTATTTCAAAACCTTCCTGACAATTCATTATTCTCATGAACAAATTTAGAGATTATAAGAATTTTGGAAAGAAAAGAACAGAGTTTTGGTTTGCATAGTACATTTATTCAACAATAAAGTTTTTTTTATGATTGTGGACCAGAGAAAGGAGACAATAGCATTTAAATTTTATTCACTTAAACAATTAATATGGTTACTCATTTCAAAGCAATGATCTTGGATGCTATACAAAATGAAAGCAAACAATAATTACTCCAATCATCTGAATAATATAGTTCAACTCAAACATATAATTCTCAATTTACAGTTGAAAACAACAAACATAAAAACAATCAACTAATACCTAATTGAATTTATACATCCAGACCAAAATGGTTTTCTACCAAAGAGACACATTAAAAACAATTTAAAAGTGATAATGGACGTATTAGAATACTATGAAGATGATTAGGGGACTGGAGGCTAAAGCATATAAGGAACGGCTGCTGGAATTGGGTATGTCTAGTTTAATGAAGTGAAGGACGAGGGGGGACATGATAGCAGTGTTCCAATATCTCAGGGGCTGCCACAAAGAAGAGGGAGTCAAGCTATTTTCCAAAGCACCTGGAGGCAGGACAAGAAGCAACGGGTGGAAACTAATCAAGGAGAGAAGCAATCTAGAACTAAGGAGAAACTTCCTGACAGTGAGAACAATTAACCAGTGGAACAACCTGCC
>NW_015391095.1:0-5362 GCF_001527695.2 Protobothrops mucrosquamatus
GGTGAGTTCTAGTCCTGCCTTAGGCATGAAAGCCGCTGGGTGACTTTGGACCAATCACCAGGAGATGGTGAGTTCTAGTCCTGCCTTAGGCATGAAAGCCAGCTGAGTGACTATAGGCCAATCACCAGGAGACGGTGAGTTCTAGTCCTGCCTTAGGCATGAAAGCCAGCTGAGTGACTATAGGCCAATCACCAGGAGACAGTGAGTTCTAGTCCTGCCTTAGGCATGAAAGCCAGATGGGTGACTTTGGGCCAATCACCAGGAGACGGTGAGTTCTAGTCCCGCCTTAGGTGTGAAAGCCAGCTGGGTGACTTTAGGCCAATCCCCAGGAGACGGTGAGTTCTAGTCCTGCCTTAGGCTTGAAAATTGGCTGAGTAACTCTGGGCCAGTCCCTCTCTCTCAGCCCAACCCACCTCACAGCGTTGTTGTGGGGGGAAAAGAGGATGAGGATGATGTTGGATACGTTCACCACCTTGAGTTATTTATAAAAATAATAACGGTAGGATAGAAATAAATAAATAAATACAATTAAAATAAAATAAAATTGCATTTATGCGGTTTTCTCTGTGCCCCTGGGTACGTTCGTAGACGATGCTTCACCAGGGCCCTTAAGCATTTAGAAAGGGTCTTATTTATTCTTCCTTTCAGCTGTTTATAGCTTATGCCGTTTGGGTGGTTCAAAATTTCAGAATTTGGTGTAAAACAAGAAAATGGGTTGATTCAGCAGCCAAGGGGGATATGCTGGGGAAAACCCAGGTCATTGGTAAGGTGTACGGCGTATGAAAAATCAAAGGCACAGGTACAGCATAGATCGATGGTGGCAAACCTATGGCACGGGTGCCAGAGGCGGCACTCAGAGCCCTCTCTGTGGGCACGTGCGCCGTCGCCCCAGTTCTAGGCCTTCAGCTGGATTTTATAAAACCTTTTCGCTTTAGGCCTCCGCCGCTGTGTGCAAAAAAAAAAAGAAGGTTCAATCAGTCAATTTCAACTTCTCGTGGGAAAAAAAAGATCTTGCAATGTTGGAATTGATTGATTGAACTTTTTAGTCCTATCCAGTCTGCCGTTACCACCGCAGCCACGCCCACCCAATGGGCCACGCCCCCCTGGCACCTGGCGATAAATAAGTGGGTTTTGGGTTGCAGTTTGGGCACTCGGTCTCTAAAAGGTTCGCCATCACTGGCATAGGTGGTACCCAGCTCAACAGCTGTAACTGTGGGAGGAGGGATCTTGGCGTCCTAGTAGACAATCCATTAAATAGGAGCCAGCTTGCAGCTGCCAAAAAAGCCAATGCAGTCTTAGGCTGTGCCAAAGGAATAATATCAAGGTCGTGTGAAGTGTTAGTATCAATTTATACTGCTTTGATGAGACCACGCCTGGTATATTGTGTCTAATTTGGACCACCACAAAACAAAAAAGATGTTGAGACTCTAGAAAGAGTGCAGAGAAGAACAACAAAGATGATTAGGGGACTGGAGGCTAAAACATATAAGGAACGGTTGCTGGAATTGGGAATGTCTAGTTCAACGAAGAGAAGGACAAGGAGGAACAGGATCTCAGCCTTCCAATATCTCAGGGGTTGCCCCAAAGAAGAGGGAGTCAAGTTACTTTCCAAAGCACCTGAGAAGCAACAGATGGAAACTCATCAAGGAGAGAAGCAACCTGGAACTAAGGAGAAACTTCCTGACAGTGAGAACAATTAATCAGTGGAACAACCTGCCTCCAGAAGTTGTGGGTGCTCCATCACTGGAGGTTTTCAAGAAGAGATTGGACAGCCATTGGTCTGAAATGGTATAGGGTTTCCTGCCTGAACAGAGGATTGGACTAGAAGACCTCCAAGGTCCCTTCCAACTTTGTTATTCTGTTCTGTTCTCCATAGCACCTAAAGGCAGGACAAGAAGCAACGGGTGGAAACTAATCAAGGAGAGAAGCAACTTAGAACTAAGGAGGAATTTCCTGACAGGGAGGACAATTAACCAGTGGAACTACCTGCCTCCAGAAGTTGTGGGTGCTCCATCACTGGAGGCTTTTAAGAAGAGATTGGACAGCCATTTGTCTGGAAATGGCAGAGGGTCTCCTGCTTAAGCAGTGGGCTGGACTAGAAGACCTCCAAGGTCCCTTCCAACTCTTATTATGCATTCTGTATGGTTCTGCGTCTCTTGCAGCTGTCCCAAGACAGAGCCAGGTTAAGCTTGTAACGGGAATCCAGGTCTTCTCTATTTTTGTATACCCCGTAGTTCTCTTCTGCTGTCAGCCAGGATGTTTTCTTGAGGATATATTTGGGGACTCTGTAGTTTTTATAGCACAGGAGATGCGTGTAAGCATCAGCTTTTCGGCTGACGTTTGTGGGACAGTCTCACCTCTTTAAGACCTGTTTACTCATCAGTTTCCTTCCTCCTATTTTACTTCTCTGCTTTGTCTCATTATGAGTACAGATAGTCCTCAATTTATCAACCACAGCTGAGCCCAACATTGCTGTTCTTTAGCAAAAGAGGTGTTAAATGAGTTTAATAATAATAATAATAATAATAATAATAATAAAATAATAATAATAATAATAATAATAATAATAATAATAATAATAATAATAATAATAATAATAATAATAATAATAATAATAATAAGGAAATAGAAAGACTGTGGCAAAAGCAAGCAAGGGTAGTACCAATAGTCATAGGCGCCTTGGGTGCAATCCCAAAACAGCTGGAGCACCACTTGAACACCATCATCGGCATTGACAAATTCTCCATTAGTCAATTGCAAAAGGCGGCCTTACTAGGAACTGCTTCCATCCTGCGACGAGATCTGTAATACCATTAAACATCCACATCTGCCTATCCCAGGTCCTGGGTAAGGACTCGATAGGTAGACAAAATGCCAAATCCAGTCTGAACATCTGGCTGACTATGCAATGATCAATAATAATAATAGTAATAATAATAATAATAATAATAATAATTATTATTATTATTATTATTATTATTATTATTATTATTATTATTATTATTATTATTATTATTATTTTTATTTTTATTTTTATTTTTATTTTTAATAATAATAATAACTTGGAAGGGACCTTGGAGGTCATCTAGTCCAATCCCCTGCTCAGGCAGAAAACCCTATACCATTTCAAACAGATGGCTGTCCAGTCTCTTCTTAAAAACTTTCAGTGTTGGAGCATTCATTGCTTCTGGAGGCAGGTTGTTCCACTGGTTAATTGTTCTCACTGTCAGGAAGTTTCTCCTTAGTTCCAGGTTGCTTCTCTCCTTGATTAGTTTCCATCCGTTGCTTCTTGTCCTGCCTTCAAGGGCTTTGGAGAATAGCTTGACTCCCTCTGCTTTGGGGCAGCCCCTGAGATACTGGAACTCTGCTATCATGTCCCCCCTCGTCCTTCTCTTTGTTAAACTAGACATCCCCAATTCCAGCAAACGTTCCTTGTATGTTTTAGCCTCCAATCCCCTGATCATCTTTGTTGCTCTTCTCTGTACTCTTTCTAGAGTCTCAGCATCTTTTTTACATCGTGGTGACCAAAACTGGATGTAGGATTCCAAGTGTGGCCTTACCAAGGCCTTGTAAAGCGGTATTAACACTTCGCCTGATCTTGATTCTGTCCCTCTGTTAATGCAGCCTAGTTTTGCCCTATTTTACGAACTTTCTTGCCATATTGTTGTTGAGCAAATCACCACAGTTCTTAAACAGAGTTGAAAGGGACCTTGGAGGTCATCTAGTCCAACCCCCTGCCCAAGCAGGACCCCTACACCAGAGGTCCCCAAACGTTTGGGCACCAGGGACTGGTTCCACAGAGAAAGGTTTTTCCACGGACTGGAGAGTGCGTGGTTTTGTGTGCTGCCTGCATCCCATGGATGGGGCTTTCCTTGTTTGTGCAGACTGGTTACTGGCATGCCATGGCCCAGTACTGGTCCATGGACTGGGGGTTGGGGACCCCTGGTTTATTGGACTTTTCATTTACTGGTTTTTATTTTGCATCTTAAATCCGAAGGTCTGGGAGCCCCTAAGAGGGAAGAAGTTGAAACAGTTTATGTCCACACCAAACCGTGTGTCCTCATCCGTTTGATGCTTGTGTTTTTACGTACCTCCAGGTGAAGCACTAAGGGGGATGACCAAGGAGACATCAGCCCAATGGCGTCCACTAATCCTCTGGAACTGACGGTCTTGGAGAGTCATCTGGGGTCCAGCCAGGGAGCGAGGCAAGGGAAGCCTTTAGCACCACGGACAGCGGCCGGGCCAGGCATTGAGAATGCCTCTTACCAGAGGGAGGAAGAGGAAGAGGAGGAAGAGAAGGAAACCTCTTTCCAGAGAGGACCAGGGAACCCCAAGGAACATCCACCACCTCCCGCCGATGACCTTTCTCCGAGGTCAGAGGATACGCCACTGTCAGACCCAACCGGGAACTCGGTGGACTACGGCTTCATTTTGGCCCTGGTGTTCCTGGTGGGCGGGATTTTGCTGGTGATCGTGGCTTACAGCATCCCGCGGGAGGCTCGGGTGAACCCAGACACGGTGTCCGCCCGGGAGATGGAGAGACTGGAGATGTACTATGCCCACCTCAGCTCCCATTTGGACAAGTGCATCATCGCGGGCTTGGTCATGTTGACTTTGGGCGGGATGCTCCTCTCCGTGCTCTTGATGGTCTCCATGTATAAAGGGGAGCTCTATAGGAGGAGGACATTCCCAGTGTCCAGAGGGCCCCGAAAGACCTATGGGTCAATCAACCTGAGGATGAGGCAGCTCAACGGGGAAGGAGGGCAAGCTTTGGTGGAGAACGAGGTCATTCAGATGACCGAAATGACCAATGCCACGCAAAGCTGCTGATAGCTCTCCGATTGGAGGGATTGGATACAGTCCTCTCTCTGGGTGTCCTTGGTGCTCTCTGAGCTGGGTGGTTTTCTTGCAGACATTTCATGACCCAACTAGGTGACATCAACAGTGCTAGAAGGGAGTGGAGTGAGAAGGAGGAGGAGGAGGATTGTGGGGTCCTTGGTGCTCTCTGAACTTGGTGGTTTTCTTGCAGACATTTCATGATCCAATTAGGGAACATCATCAGTGCTGTAGAGGAAGAGGAGGAGGAGGACTGTGGGGTCCTTGGTAGTCTCTGAGCTTGGTGATTTTCTTGCAGACGTTTCATGACCCAACTAGGAAACATCATCATTGCTAGAAGGGAGAAAGAGGAGGAGGAGGAGGAGGAGGACGACTGTGGGGTCCTTGGTGGACCCCATAGTCCTCTGAGCTGAGTGGTTTTCTTGCAGACATTTCATGACCCAACTAGGTGACATCAACAGTGCTTGAAGGGAGTGGAGTGGGGTGGAGGAGGAGGAGGAGGAGGAGGAGGAGGAGGAGGAGGAGG
>NW_015391095.1:6123-7145 GCF_001527695.2 Protobothrops mucrosquamatus
TGTCTCTCTCCCTCTCTCTCTCTCTCTCTCCCTCTCTCCTCCCTCTCCCTCCCTTTCTCCCCTCTCCTCCTCTGTCTTTCTATGCCCCCTCTCCATCCCTTCCCCTCTCTCCTTCTCCATCTCTCTATCTCTCTCTGCCCCTGTCTCCCCCTCCCTCTACCCGCCCTCTCTCTTTTCCTGCAATCTTGAGCAATAGCAACCTCTGCGCCACTTCGCGTATATCGGCCGCCGACCCTCACAACCGCACCTTTCACAACCCTTGCCAGTGTGAGCAGGTTTCTACAGTTCCACCGCATTTGCCCGAGTGGCATTCCCTGTTGGTGAAAGCCGAGCCTTGTGAAACACAATCTCACCGATAAAACTCATAAGCACACAGACACAAAAAATCCACACCAGCAAAAAAAAAAAAAAAAAAGAAAGAAAAACCCACCACCTCACATTTCCGTGACTTGACCGCCTCTTTGGTGACAGACGAACACACAATCCTGGTTTTCAAACCATTTTTTTTTTCCAGCCGCTTTGCCCTTCCTCATTGCCCGCTCTCCTGATTTTGGAAACCCGTTCTCTGGATAAAATTACCTCTCGGGTGCAACCCATGAAACATTTATGCTCATCCGCGCGCGGCTCACCCTAGTCGGGGATGTGTCAGCAGCAAGTTTAAAAATGGAACTCGTGCAGAGGCGGCTAAAATTTGAAAGGTGACCTCTGAATTTGCAGAGAAGCAATCCCCCCCCCCCAAAAAACCAGGAATCCTTTGATATTCAGGATTTCCAAAAGCAAGGGAAAATTGAGCCATCTTTTGATAGGATGGCTACCCGTTGCGTCACCCTGTCCCACAAATGCCTCTTGTTTATAATTACAAAAAAAGGGGAGAGAAAAAGGTGTCGTTTTAAAAATAAAGCGTAAGAAAATAATAATAAACTCTTTGTGCAAGAATTTGGTACCTTCATTGGGCTCAATGGCACCGTTTGGTTTGCTGCGTTCTTTGCCTTTTGGGTTTGTCGTTCGTAAAGCACAGCGTG
>NW_015391095.1:9033-14326 GCF_001527695.2 Protobothrops mucrosquamatus
CACCAGGAGACGGTGAGTTCTAGTCCCGCCTTAGGCACGAAAGCCAGCTGGGTGACTTTGGGCCAATCACCAGGAGATGGTGAGTTCTAGTCCCACTATATGAATGATTGCAAGTACCTGCAGTCAAGTTCCATAATTATGGTGCCTGCCATGATAAGATTGAGAAGGATTGAGAAGAAAGAGCTGGCCCTGATCTTTCGGGCCACTCTGTCACTGTCCTTCATACCTGCCAGGTGAAACTTATCCCCATGAACGTGACAGATAGTTTCCATGGTTCCTTTCCGATGACACACGGAAACTGATTTTACGGATGACCTTGTTAGCAGAGCACGATCAGGCCGAAGGACGAAGCGATGACGGTTTTGGTCGAGGAAGCATGTCAAGTCCACCTTCGACCCCAGAAGCTCCATGGGGGACTTTGGGCCAGCCGTTCTCCCTCTCTCAGGACCACCTAAACCGTGGTGGCGCAGTGGTCAGAGTGCAGTATTGCAGGCTAACTCTGCCCACTGCCCACTGTCAGCAGTTCGATCCTGACCGGCTCACGGTCGACTCAGCCTTCCATCCTTCCAAGGCTGGCAAAATGAGGACCCAGATTGTGAGGGGCAATATGCTGACTCTGTAAACCTGAACAGTTAGAACAATTAAAACCAATGGAACAGCTTGCCACCAGACGTTGTGGGAGCTTCATCGCTGGAAGCTTTCAAGAAGAGACTGGACTGCCATCTGTCAGAAATGGCGCAGGGTCTCCTGCTTGGGTGGGTGGGGGTTGGACTAGATGACCTCCAAGGTCCCTTCCAACTCTGTTATTCTAACTCTAATTCTATGCCCCGTAGCGTTTATAAAGTAGCTTTCGACTCACGACCACCACGGGCCCCCAAATGAGTGCCCTAAGTGAGTTTTGCCCCATTTCATGACCACTGCCGTTGCTAAGTGAGGAACACACGGTTGTTAAGTGACTCCAGCTTCCCCATTCTGACTTTGTTTGTTGGAAGGTTGTAAAAGGGGATCACAGGACCCTCTGGGACACTGCAACTGTCGTTAATGTGAGCCGTTTGCCAACTATGAAGAGCGGCTGCAGGCTTTGGGTTTAACTAGTCTAGAGAAAAGAAGGACTAAGGGTGACAGGATAGCAGTCTTCCAATATCTCAGGGGCTGCCCCAAAGAAGAGGGAGTCAAGCTATTCTCCAAAGCGCCTGAAGGCAGGACAGAAGCAACGGATGGAAACTGATCAAGGAGAGAAGCAACCTGGAAGTAAGGAGAAATTTCCTGACAGCCAGAACAATTAATCAATGAAACAGAACTTCAGACGTTTTGGGTGCTCCATCACTGGAGGTTTTTAAGAAGAGACTGGAAGCCATTTGTCTGAAATGGTATAGGGTCTCCTGCTTGAGCAGCGGGTTGGACTAGAAGACCTCCAAGGTCCCCTTATTCTATTCTATTCTAGTCTATTCTAGTCTAGTCTATTCTGTAATTCTATTCTGTTCGATTCTATTCTGTAATTCTATTCTGTAATTCTATTCTATTCTATTCTGTAATTCTATTCTGTTCTATGCTATTCTATTCTGTAATTCTATTCTATTCTATAATTCTATTCTATTCTGTAATTCTATTCTATTCTATTCTATTCTATTCTATTATGTAATTCTATTCTGTTCTATTCTATTCTATTCTGTAATTCTATTCTGTTCTGTTCTGTTCTGTTCTATTCTATTCTATTCTATTCTAATTGTATTGTATTGTATTGTATTGTATTGTATTGTATTGTATTGTATTGTATTGTATTCTATTCTATTCTATTCTATTCTATTCTATTCTATTCTATTCTAATCTAATCTAATCTAATTCTATTCACATGATAGCAGTATTCTAGTATCTGAGGGGCTGTCACAAAGAAGAGGGGGTCAAGTTATTCCCCAATGCACCAGAGGGCAGGACAAGAAACAATGGTTGGAAACTAATCAAGGACAGAAGCTGGAAACTAATTAGGGAGAAACTTCCTAACAGTGAGGACAATCAACCCGTGGAACAGCTGGCCTCCAGAAATTGTGGGTGCTCCATCCCTGGAGGTTTTTAAGAAGAGACTGGACAGCCATTTGACTGAGATGGTGTAGGTTCTCCTGCTTGAGCAGGGGGCTGGACTAGAAGACCTCCAAGGTCCCTTCCAGCGCTAGTCTTGAAACTTCCAGTTTCGCCCCCTCTCTGTATCCGCCCGCCGACTGCTGTGTGCCATCTTTGGCAAATGTGGCAGGCTGTCCCCTGCGGAGCGCACATCAAGCACATCAATTGCTTTCACTGCGAGTAAGATTAAAAGCTCTTTGAAGAGACTCGGCTATTAGAGGGAAGACACACAGCGGTAAAAAGCTCCTTTTTATTGATCCAGCACCCGGCTCAGCTCTGTATCAAAAAGGGGAATACCAGCAGATTTTAATGGGAGGCTGGTATTAGGGCCATACCAAATTTTTCCATATTATCCCTAAAGGAGACCCCCAAGGATTATTGCGGTAGAACTCAATTTAACACCACAAGGGAGACTAAAACTTTTCATTGTTAAGCCGCGCCCAGTTTTAGCACCTTTCTTTTGAAGCGGTTGTTAAGCAAATCACTGCAGTTGTTAAGCGAATCAGAGTTTACTTGACTGTGGAGACGGTGAGTTCCAGTTCCACCATAGCCGTGACAGCCGACCGGGTGACTTTGGGTCAATCTCCAGGAGACAGTGAGTTCTAGTTTCTCCTTAGCCATGAAAGCCGACTGCTCAAGTATTTGAAGGATACTGAATAGAATAGAATAGAACAGAAAACATAGAGTAGAATAGAATAGAATAGAATAGAATAGAATAGAATAGAAATAGAAATAGAAATAGAAATAGAAATAGAAATAGAAATAGAAATAGAAATAGAAATAATAGAAATAGAATAGTTCTGGGCAAGAACAAAACTCCTCACCAACTATAGCAAGGGTAGGCAACCTTGGATCTTTTATGACTGGTGGACTTCAACTCCCAGAATTCCTGAGCCAGCATGGGGGAACTATGGCCCCCTCATGACTCGTGGACTTCAACTCCCAGAATTCCTGAGCCAGCATGGGGGAACTATGGCCCCTTCATGATTTGTGGATTTCAACTCCCAGAATTCCTGAGCCAGCATGGGGGAACTATGGCCCCCTCATGACCTGCGGACTTCAACTCCCAGAATTCCTGAGCCAGCATGGTTCAGCTTGGAAACCTCTCCCTTTCCCCTCAGCATGGCTGGCTCAGGAATTCTGGGAGTTGAAGTCCACGAGTCATAAAAGAGCCAAGGTTGCCTACCCCTGAACTATAGATAGTCCTCAACTTAAAGCAGTTTGTTTAGTGGCCATTCGAAGTTATGACGGTGCTGAAAAAAATCGACTTATGGCCATTTTTCACACTTAGGACCGTTGCAGCATCCCCATTTGTCACATACAAAACCCAGACACTTGGCCAGTGGCTCATGTTTACGACGTTTGCGGTATCCCAGGGTCATCCAATTTCCCCTTTTGCTACCTTCTGATAGACAAAATCATGGGTGAAACTACAGTCACTGTGAGAGGGATCTGGGAGTCCTAGTGGACCATCACTTAAATAGGAGCCAGCCGTGTGCTGCAGCTGCCAACACAGTGCTGGGCTGCATTAACAGAGGGATAGAATCAAGATCACGTGAAGTATTAATACCTCTTTACAAGGCCTTGGTAAGGCCACACTTGGAATACTGCATTCAGTTTTGGTCACCACGATGTAAAAAAGATGTTGAGACTCTAGAACAGTGGTGGCGAACCTATGGCATGCGTGCCAGAGGTGGCACTTGGAGCCCTCTCTGTGGGCACACGTGCCGTTGCCCCAGTCTCACCTCCCCCCACGACCCCCTCACCAGCAGCCCCCCTGGAGGAGAGTCACCCCCAAGCGTGGCCCACGCGGAGCAGCGCAGCCAAGGACATGGCAGCCAGGCAGCATAGACAAGACTCTGCCCTCACGCCCCATCCCGCACAGTTGATGCTGCAGGGCGCGGGCAGAGGGCATGGCCGCCAAGGCGCTGCTGGGCTGCCTGGGCGATCTGCGGCAGGCCTGGAGGTGGTGAGTGGCCCTGTGGGCAGGCGGGGTGGGGGATGGGGTGGGGCGGAGCAGGGGCAGGGCAGGGGGTGGATCGGGGCGGGGCCAGTTTTTGGGCACTCGGTCTCTAAAAGGTTCGCCATCACTGCTCTAGAAAGAGTGCAGAGAAGAGCAACAAAGATGATCAGGGGACTGGAGGCTAAAGCATACAAGGAACAGTTGCTGGAATTGGGTATGTCTAGTCTAATGAAGAGAAGGACGAGGGGGGACATGATAGCAGTGTTCCAATATCTCAGGGGCTGCCCCAAAGAAGAGGGAGTCAAGCTATTGTCCAAAGCGCCTGAAGGCAGGACAAGAAGCAACGGATGGAAACTAACCAAGGAGAGAAGCAACCTGGAACTAAGGAGAAACTTCCTGACAGTGAGAACAATTAACCAGTGGAACAACCTGCCTCCAGAAGCAGTGAATGCTCCAACACTGGAAGTTGTTAAGAAGAGACTGGACAGCCATTTGTCTGAAATGGTATAGGATTTCCTGCCTGAGCAGGGGGTTGGACTAGATGACCTCCAAAGTCCCTTCCAACTTTTGTTGTTGTTAGTTGCGAAGTCGTGTCCGACCCATCATGACCCCATGGACCACGTTCCTCCAGGCCTTCCTGTCCTCTACCATCTTCTGGAGTCCATTTAAGCTCACGCCTACTGCTTCAGTGACTCCCTCCAGCGACCTCATTCTCTTGTCGTCTTCTTCTTCTTCCAACTTTATTATTATTATTATTATTATTATTATTATTATTATTATTATTATTATTATTATTATTATTATTATTATTATTATTATTATTATTATTATTATTATTATTATTATCTTTTATTCATTAAACATGAACCTCAGTCAACTGAACATTCAAATTGGCTGGCACTGATGGTTGATGGTTATTATTATTATTATTACTTCACAACCATGTCACTAATTTTAACACGGCAGGGATTCAGTCAACGGCAGGGATTCAGTCAACGGCAGGGATTCAGTCAACCAGGATACCTTCGAGACCGCCTTCTGCCACAGATTACCTCCCATCGGCCAGTACGCTCCCACAGGGTGGGTCTCCTCAGGGTGCCGTCGGCCAGACAGTGCCGGCTGGCGACCCCAAGGGGGAGGGCCTTCTCTGTGGGAGCTCCCACCCTCTGGAATGAGCTGCCCCCAGAGATCAGGGTGATCCCTGATCTCCCT
>NW_015391095.1:14516-16621 GCF_001527695.2 Protobothrops mucrosquamatus
CTGGCCTAGGATAATTTTTAAGAGGGGTTTTTTAGAGGGTTTTTAATTACTTTTTAATTAGACAATTTAAATATTTCATTTTAATTAATTTTAACTTGTGATTGTTAGTGGTGTTTTTAATTGATTGTCAGCCGCCCTGAGTCCGCAAGGAGAAGGGCGGGATATAAATTCAAATAATAAATAAATAAATAAATAAACGGGGGCTAGAAAAACCATAATACTCAGGTAACCAACGTCTCCCTTAGCAACCAGCGGTAAATTCTGGGCTCAGCTGTGATTGTTGAGGGCTGCCCGTGCACTCCGCGCGCGTCACTCCACTAGGAAACAGGAGAGAACTCCTTAACGGTGGGCAAGCAATTAGCAGAAATGAGAGATCTTCCCCAAGGATGCTGCAAACGGTTGCTAGGAAACGGGAATTAGCTGCTTTTGCATCCAAAGGATTCTGGCAAGAACGATGGCGAATTCGGGAGACCCAATGAGACAGCTTCATGTTGGAGGGGGTTGACTAATTAAACTTTAATCCCACCTCCTGACACCCGCCCCCCCAATCTGTCCAGTTCCCACCTTTGCCATCTGGGATTACGGGTAATCCTCGACTTACGACAACTGATTTCAGTTGCTAAACGAGACAAGTTGTTCAGCGAGTTTTGCCCCGTTTTACGACTTTTCTTGCCACAGTTGTTAAATGAATCACTGCAGTTCTTAAGCCGGTAACATGGACTTTGCTCGTCCGAAGGTGGCAAAAGGGGATCACGTGACCCCGGGGCAGTGCGACCGTTGTAACTACGAGTCAAGTGTCTGCATTTTGATCAGGTGACCACTGGGAAGCTGCAACGGTTGTTAAGTGTGAAAAGTCCCTTCGTTGTAGCCTCGGTCACTAAATGAACTCTTGTAAGTCACAAGGCTTACCTGTACTGGTTTTATTTCATGATTTTTATCTGCTGGGTTTCTATGATGTAAGATTTTAATGTTTTTTTTTAATCCTTTAATGCTATAAGCCGTCCAGAGGTAATAATAATAATAATAAAGTTGGAGGGAACCTTAGTGGTCATCTAGACCAACCCTCTGCTCAGGCAGGAAACCCTATACCATTTCAGACAAATGGCTGTCCAGTCTCTCCTTAAAAACTTCCAGTGTTGGAGCATTCACAGCTTCTGGAAGCAGGTTGTTCCACTGGTTAATTGTTCTAAGTGTCAGGAAGTTTCTCCTTAGTTCCATCCGCTGCTTCTTGTCCTGCCTTCAGGCGCTTTGGAGAATAGCTTGACTCCCTCTTCTTTGGGGCAGCCCCTGAGATATTGGAACACTGCTGTCATGTCACCCCTCGTCCTTCTCTTCATTAAACTACTAGACATCCCCAATTCCAGCAACCGTTCCTTGTATGTTTTAGCCTCCAGTCCCCTGATCATCTTTGTTGCTCTTCTCTGCCCTCTTTCTAGAGTCTCAACATCTTTTTTACATCATGGTGACCAAAACTGGATGCAGTATCCAAGCGTGGCCTTACCAAGGCCTTGTAAAGTCGTACTAACACTTCACGTGATCTTGATTCTATCCCTCTGTTGATGCAGCCCAGCACTGTGTTGGCCTTTTTGGCAGCTGCAGCACACGGCTGGCTCCTATTTAAGGGATTGTCCACTAGGACTCCGAGGTCCCTCTCACAGTTGCTACTATTGAGCAAGGTACCCCCTATAATATACCTGTACATTTGGTGTTGGTGTTGGATAAGAGCCGGGCAGCAAATCAATTTCATAAATAAATTTGCTTTTGAGAGGCTGCAGATCGAGGTTCGTTGTTCATTTTATTAGCTTTTTTATTAGCTTTTTTGTTAAGGCAACAATGAATTGCAACCTGTAATGGAGACATTGGTGAGGAAGCCTTTCCAGGTGGAATTGGGCACCAAGGTGGCAGCGTTACCTACCAGCAAAACCAGTTCGCTCGAGCCAGCTTTGGGGGGGGGGTGTATACTTATGTGGTTGTGTTGTGCTTGAAGATGGAGGGTAGGATTGGAAATTTAGCCTCGCTAACGCAACTCTTTCACCCAACCTCCATGTCCACTCCCCAAAGCAAGTCAGCAGCTGGAAGCCTTGGGCCAAATATTGCCCGTTAGC
>NW_015391095.1:18211-23985 GCF_001527695.2 Protobothrops mucrosquamatus
CTGATGATGTTACCTAGTTTGGTAACAAAAGGTCTGTAATAAAACAATCCAGCTCAGAGAGCACCAAGGACCCACACAGTTAAGTTTATTTATTTATTTGATTTTTACAGCCAGCCATCTCAGCAACCGATTCTCAGAAAGATGTACTTTTGCCTTCAAAATATTTTTCATTTTGCTTATTTTTACAAAAAAATTTTTTTTGCCTACTTTATTTATTTCGATGAGATGGGCAGCTAAAAATGGGATAAACAAATCAAAGAAGTAAAACGTTTTGCTTTACGACTCGGTTTTGCTTTACTTTTAACCTTTTTGGCTTCTTTCTACTTTTAAAAGTTTTTCAAATATTTCTGGGGGGTTTCGGCTTTCCAAAATACAGCCGATACGGTCTTTATGAATTTATTGCAATTTCTACGTTTCCCCCCAGTCCTTGCAAACTCAAGGGGATTATGGTCTTCAATGTGGTTTAAGGACATTTTGGGTTGTTGTTTTTTAATTGATGGTTTAGCACCGAGATGGTTGATTGAAGCAGGAGGGAAATGCTGTCGAATAAATACATAATCCTAGGATAAATCCTGCAGTTGCGTTTACGTCAGATGCTTAACTCAGTTAGGGAGCTAATCTGTAGCCAGGAATCCCAGGCCATCTGGATAAGCTGGGTTAAAACACGCTAAGCCACAAAACTAGTAGAACCGATCAAAATTAACCGAGGCCCAGATTAATTGTGGCACCCCTGAAGGCAGGTATGCACATAAATTACGGCATCTGAAGTCAAATGTCAAGATAGTCCTTGACTTATGACTGCAACCGAGCCCAGAATTTCTGTCGCTAAGCGAGGCCATTGTTAAGTGTGTTTCCCCCGAGTTTTACAACCTTTCTCGCCACAGTTTGTTAAGTGAAACACGATCCCGGGACATTGCGACCGTCGTAAATATGAGTCAGTTGCCAAGGGGCTGAATTTTGATCCCCGGGGAGACTGCAATGGGGAGGCTGCAACGGTCGTAAGTGTGAAAAGCGGACCTAAATCAGGTTTTTCCCCCAGTGCCGTCGTATCTTCAAATGGTCACTAAATGAACTGTCGTAATTTGAGGACTGCCCGTATTTTTCTTTTGATTCCCGTGGGCACATTCCTAAATTTTAAGGCAGAATTTAGATTTAAGTTGTCCTCAATTTACAACTGATTGGATTAGTGACCGTTTGAAATTACGATTGATCAAAGAAAAAGGTGCAGGAAGTTCTAGACTTAACTTACAACTATTTGTAAAAGTTTAGCATCAATGTGTGTTGAAGATTCTCAACAAGAGCAAAAGGAAGACATTTTGAAAATTCAATTTTTCAGCAATTCGATGCAACAGAACTTCCGCCATACTTACCCACTCCGGCCGGCCCCCGGGGTTCCAAACGGGTCAAACCTGGCCCCGGGAGGAACGGAGCCAGGGGGGAGTCTGCTGGGGAGCCCAGAAGAGGGGTCCAGAACAGGATTCCGAAATCCTGACCGAAGCGGATCAAAGATCATTCCTCCTCCGCCTCGGCCGCTGAGCAAGAGAATCGAGAGTGAATTAGAGGCAGTTTGGTCTAGTGGTTAAAGCAGCAGGTTAGAAACCAGGAGATGGTAAGTCCTAGTCCTGCCCGTTAGGCAGAAAAGCCAACTGGGTGACTTTGGGGAATCACCAGGAGACTGGGAGTTCTAATCCTTCCTTAGGCATGAAAGCCGGCTGGGTGACTTTGGGCCAATCACCAGGAGATTGGGAGATCTAGTCCTTCTCTAGGCATTAAAGCTGGCTGGGTGACTTTGGGCCAATCACCAGGAGATTGGGAGTGCTAGTCCTTCTCTAGGCATTAAAGCTGGCTGGGTGACTTTGGACCAATCACAGGAGACTGGGAGTTCTAGTCCTATCTTAGACATGAAAGCTGGCTGAATGACTTTGAGCCGATCACTAGGAGATGGAGAGTTCTAGTCCTGCCTTATTCAGGTATGCCAAGTGGATGACTTTGGGCCAGTCGCCAGGAGACAGTAAATTGTAGTCCTTTCTTAGACATAAAAGCCAGCTGGGTGACTTTGGGCCAATCACTAGGAGACGGTGAGTTCTAGTCCTGGCTTAGGCACAAATGCTGTCTGCGTGACTTTGGGCCAATCATTCTCCCATCTCACAAGGTTGTTTTGGGGAAAATAAGAGAAAGAAAATTAGTATCACCATCTTGAGGTATTTTTTAAAGTAATAAAAGCGAGCGATGGGTTGGTTGACCATCTGCCCAAGGAAGCTTCTAGCTACCTGGGGAATTCTGGGAACTGAAGTCCACCCATCTGAAAGTCGCTAAGGTTGAGAAACGTGGAAGAACTGTAAAAAGACAACCCTCCAAATGAGGAACTGACTTACCCCAAAGGATCCAGATCTTGTCTGCCGATATCAAACGGACTGAGTGGATCTGGCCTAAAACAGAACTCATTTTCATTACACCATCGGACATTAGGACCCTGAAATAGGGTGAAATGGAGACCCTCCTTGGCATTATAAAACCCCGGTGAGGCCACACCTGGAATACTGCAGCCAATTTGGGTCACCCATATCACAAAAAAGATGTTGAGAGTTTGGAAAAAATCCAGAGAAGAGCAACTAAGATGATCCAAGGCCTGGAGGCTAAAACATACGAAGAACGGCTGCGGGACTTGGGTTTGGCTAGTCCACAGGTTGGCAACCTGTGGCTCCCGAGCCACATGCGGCTCTTTGAGCCTTCCCCTGTGGCTCCCAGCCTCCTCTGCCATTTGCAGACAAAGACAGAGAGAGGCACTTGCGCTCCCCTGCTTCTCTCTCTCTCTCTCTCTCTCTCTGTGTTTGTGTTTGTGTGTGTGTGTGTGTGTATGTATGTAAAAGAGAGTGCACTCACAGTATTCTCTGACAAGCTGAAAAGCTTTTTGGGCGGGGCTCCTCCCTTTGCTGCGTCTCTGCAGGAAGCAGGAAGGACAGGAGAGAGGTAGCTAGCCCAGCTATGCTGACTCAGGAATTCTGGGAGTTGAAGTCCATGAGTCATAAAAGAGCCGAGGTTGCCTACCCGAGCTTGTTGGAGAACAGCTTGAAGCCAGCTTGCCAGGTGAGCAGAAGATCGGAGAGAGAGGGGGGGGGAGAAAGAGAGAGAGAGAGAGAGAAAGAGAGGGAGGGAGAGAGGGAGGAAAGAAAGAGAGAGAAAGAAAGAGAGTGGGGGAAAGAGGACTGGGATACCAAAGCAGAAAGAGAGGGAGGGAGAGAGAGACAGAGAGACCCTTTTGACATCTAAAATGAAGATAACACTGCATATATCCTTTTTTATCTTTATGAGACACAGACACAGACACAGACACACACACACACACACACACACACACACACTCTGAAGGTTAAAAAAGGATATATGCAGTGTTATCTTCATTTTAGATATCAAAAGGGTTTTGCGGCTCCTAGTGTTTTGTTTTCGGTGGGAAACGGGTCCAAGTGGCTCTTTGAGTGTTTTGGGTTGCCTACCCCTGGGCTAGTCTAAAGAAAAGAAGAAATAGGGGAGACATGATAGCAGCATTCCAGTATTTGAGGGGCTGCCACAAGGAAGAGGAGGGGGTCACATTATTCTCAAAAGCACCAGAGGGAAGGATGAGAAACAATGGTTGGAAACTGAGCAAGGAGAGAAGCAATCTGGAATTAAGGAGAAACTTCCTGACAGTGAGGACAATCAACCAGTGGAACAGCTTGCCACCAGAAATCGTGGGCGCTTCATCACTGGAGGTTTTTAAAAAGAGGCCAGACAGTCACCTGTCTGAGATGGTATACGTTCTCCTGCTTGAACAGGGGGCTGGACTAGAAGACCTCCAAGGTCCCTTCCAGTTTCTATTCTATTCTATTCTATTCTATTCTATTCTATTCTATTCTATTCTATTCTATTCTATTCTATTTCATATATTCTATTCTATTCCATTCTATTCTAGTCTAGTCTACTCTATTCTATATACTCCATTCCATTCCATATTTTCTATTCTATTCTATTCTATTCTATTCTATTCTATTCTATTCTATTCTATTCTATTCTATTCTATTCTATTCTATTCCATTCCATTCCACTCCACTCACATAGCGTGCCTCCCATCATTCTAGTCCTCAATGAGGGCCACCGATCCACAAATCAGGTGCGGTCAGCCCACCAGAAGCACAAGGCACTCACCAGTTGGGCTGCCGGCTGCCGTGAGGATGTCGAGGTGGGATCCAGAGAGGGTCGTGGTCAGGAGGATTGGGTGGGGAGGGGTTCCTCTCCCGTTTTGGCTCTTCCTCCTTGGCGTTGCTTTGCCGCTTCGAGGTTTCAAAAGGGGAGATTATGTGATGCACAATCTGGGTCTGCAACTCCTCCACATTCCGATACACCCTGTAAAAAGGGCAAGGAAGAAAAAGAGTCACCAGGAAGGCCAGGAAACACACACTCCTCGACTTACGACCTTTCGTTTAACGTCCGTTCCAAATTACGACGGCCTTGGAAAAAAATGGGATTTATGACCTGTCCTCAAACTTAACAACTGTCACAATATAGATTGGGAGAGACCTGGCTCAAAAACAGCAACTGTGAGAGGGACCTTGGAGTCCTAGTGGACGATCGCTTGACCGTGAGCCAGCCGTGTGCAGCAGCAGCCAAAAAAGCTAACACAATCCTGGGTTGTATAAACAGAGTCATAGAATCAAGATCATGTGAAGTGTTAATACCACTTTACAAGGCCTTGGTAAGGCCACACTTGGAATACTGCAGCCAATTTTGGTCACCGTATCACAAAAAAGATGTTGAGAGTTTGGAAAAAATTCAGAGAAGAGTAGTTAAGATGATCCAAAGCCTGGAGACTAAAACATACGAAGAACGGCTACGGGACTTGGGTTTGGCTAGTCTAAAGAAAAGAAGAAATAGGGGAGACATGATAGCAGCGTTCCAGTATCTGAGGGGCTGCCACAAAGAAGAGGGGGGTCCCGTTATTCTCCAAAGCACCAGAGGGAAGAACGAGAAACAATGGATGGAAACTGATCGAGGAGAGAAGCAACTTGGAATTAAGGAGAAACTTCCTGACAGTGAGGACAATTAACCAGTGGAGCAGCTTGCCACCAGAAATCGTGGGCGCTCCATCGTTGAAAGTTTTTAAGAAGAGACTGGACAGCCATTTGTCTGAGACGGCGTAGCTTCTCCTGCTTGAGCAGGGGGCTGGACTAGAAGACCTCCAAGGTCCCTTCCAGCTTCTATTCTATTCTACCACTGCAGTGACAGGGTGGATGCTTGGCAACTGGTTCACATTTACGACCAGTTGCTGCATCCTGGGGTCACGTATTTTATTTTTATTTTATTTATTAAATTTATATATCGCCCTATCTCCCTTGCGGGACTCAGGGCGGTGAACAGGCGATACTACAAACCACAATAATAAATAAATAGTTTCCATGCTAAAATCAAATTAAATAACAGGCCTGTTCTAAAAACACCCCATACAAAACCCCCACTAAAACATAATCAAACTACGCCAGGTCGGCCGCACGGAATAGATGGGTTTTCAGGGCTCGGCGAAAGAGGCGCAGGTCCGCAGTTTTACGTAGGTCGGGGGGTAGGTCATTCCAGAGGGCAGGAGCTGCCACAGAGAAGGCTCTCCCCCTGGGGGTCGCCAGCCGGCATTGTCTGGCCGACGGCACCCTAAGGAGGCCCTCTCTGTGGGAGCGGACTGGTCGAAGGGAGGTGTTTGGTAGGAGGCGGTCTTGCAAATACCTAGGTCCATTGCCACGGAGCGCTTT
>NW_015391095.1:25259-29208 GCF_001527695.2 Protobothrops mucrosquamatus
GCTGGCTGAATTGGGTCCATCATTAGGAGGCAATGAGTTCTAGTCCCACCATAGACATGAAAGCCGGCTGGGTATAACCATTGGCCCAATAGGAGGAAGGAGTATTTGGTATGTTCGCTGCTTTTGAGTTATTTATAAAAATAATAAAGGCGGAATATAAATCAAAATAAAGTCCAGGCTTACACTGCACAGATCCCAGCAACCCCTGCAGCGGTGTGAGAAAAGACACCATTTTATGCCAACCCAACATTTTTCAGAGCCCCTCGTTAGATATGTGAAAAGAACTTCAATCACCTGTCAAAATCAGCCAGATGTTCTGGGTCAATGTAGTCGGTCACTTTCAAGGTGAGATCCGCCACTTTCTGTGTTTTGGGATCCTGGATGGAGAGGGACAGAAACAACAGGGAAGCAGGAAGCTGAACGCCACGTAGGGTGTCCTAAAAGTGCTTCCCCCCCCCCCAAAAGGCAACTGGTCTTTCTTTTTTCTTTGAAAACCTTTTGCAAGGGTCTTCCAACTTGGTCCTTTTATGACTTGTGGACTTCAACTCCCAGAATTCCTCAGCCAGCAATGCCAGCTGTGCTGGGGAATTCTGGGAGCTGAAGTCCACCCCATCTTAAAGTGGTCAAGGTGGAGGAACGCTGGGCTAGAAGCTTTTGTCTTTCGCACCCAAAATGTTTGCTAGGCATGGGGAGAAGAATGGGGTGACCTGGCAGGTGGTACTCCCAGACCTATGTGTCACTCCCTTCCGGCTTCTGCTCCAGGTTCAAAAGAGACCAAAACCTTTAGGGCAGCCAATGACCAGTCCATAAGAGGTTGATTGCTTTGGGTTTACATCTCCATCCTTCAGGAGAAGAGTTAGGTACGGTGGCTTCTTCCCCTTTAGGGGAGCACGGATCAGTGCCCCCCCCCAAAGCAGCCTCACCATGACGTTGAGAATGATGCTGTTGTCCATCAAAATGGCTTTCACCAGCAGGTCGTGAGAATCGTCCTTCAGCCGGTAGCGCAGAGTGTAGAGTTCCTTGTCGGCATTCCAGCCGGCGGGCAGCATTTCCGACTTCCTCTCGTTGGCGCCTGGCTGTAAGAAGACCCCAGGCAGAGGGCCTCGTTAAATGGGGGGCCCTTGATGCTCTCTGAGCTTGTTTTCTTGCAGACATTTCATGACCCTACTAGATAACAGAATCAGTGCTAGGAGGGAGGAGGAGGAGGAGGACGACGACTGTGGGGTCCTTGGTGCTCTCTGAGCTTGGTGGTTTTCTTGCAGACATTTCATGACCCGGCTAGGTAACATCATCAGTGCTACAAGAGAGGGATGTTTGTAGAGAGAAGGAGGAGGAGGAGGAGGAGGATGAGGAGGATGGGGGGCTACTATGGGCTTCTTGGTGCTCTCCGAGTTGCTTGTTTTCTGGCAGACATTTCATGACCCAACTAGGGAACATCATCAGTCTTAGAAGAGTGGGGTTTGCTTTGTTTATATGAACACCAGTGAATAACAATTTATATGAAAAATAAAATAAAAAAATAAAAAATAAAATGAAATAAAATAAAATATAAAACAAAATATAAAATAAAAATAAAATAAAAAATAAAATAAAATAAAAAAATAAAATAAAATATAAAACAAAACAAAATATAAAATAAAAATAAAATAAAATAAAAATAAATAAATAAATAAAATAAATAAATAAAAATAAATATCATCAGTCTTAGAAGAGTGGGGTTTGCTGTTTATATGAACACCAGTAAATAGCAGCTTATATGAAAAATAAAATTAAAAAAATAAAATAAAAAATAAAAAATAAAATAAAATATAAAACAAAACAAAATATAAAATAAAAATAATATAAAATATAAAACAAAACAAAATATAAAATAAAAATAATATAAAATATAACACAAAACAAAATATAAAATAAAAATAAAATAAAAAAATAAAAAAATAAAATAATATTGCTTTGTTTATATATACACCAGTAAATAACAGTTTATATGAAAAATAAAATAAAAGAAATAAAATAATAAAATAAAACATAGAACAAAACAAAAAATAAAAATAATAAAAATAAAATAAAATAAAAAATAAATAAAATAAAACTGTCCATGGCACCTGAATTTCTGAAGCATTGGCTGGAAACATTGCTTAAGGTTTTGTCACCCCACCCCCCCATCAAGGCAGTCCTGCTTAGTGGTGACCCCTGAAATATAGGCTCCCTTCTCAGAACCGGCACTTTCTTATTATGGGATTTTTTGCAGAGCTGTAAAGATTATTTTCATATTTCAGGTGGTTAGTTTGCAGTTTGGAAAACTGGAAAACCATTTTGTGCAATGCTGATATGGATTTTATGTAGACAGGGCTGTGGTTTTCATATTTCATATCTCTAGCAGTGTGTCACTTTAAAATATCTGGACTTCAACTCCCAGAATCCCTCAGCCAGAAATGCATTCTGGGAGCTGAAGTCCAGACATGTTAAAAGCAGCTCAGATTGAAAAGCTTTTAGATCAGGGCTCTTCAAACTTGGCCCTTTCATGACTGGTGGACTTCAACTCCCAGAATCCCTCAGCCAGGCACGCTGGCTGAGGAATTCTGGGAGTTGAATTCCACAAGTCATGAAGGGGCCAGAGTTCCCCCATGCTGGCTGAGGAATTCTGGGAGTTGAAGTCCACAAGTCATAAAAAGGCCAAGTCTGAAGACCCCTGCTATAGAATATATAAGGCAGGCAGGGCTTTTTTTCAGCCGGAACGCGGCGGAACCGCGTTCCGGCACCTTTTTCCGGGCCGGCCGCACCGGAAATAGCCCCTCCCAAATTTTACTTGCATTCCTGTTCTCTAAAGGGGCGGTCCTAGGGTTTGATGAGGGCGTGGCCAGGTTTGAGTTCCGCCACCTTTTCTCCGAGAAAAAAAGCCCTGAAGGCAGGTATGAGTATTTTGAGGAAATCTTGAAGGAACATTCTGGAAAAAAAGAGTAGACAGAGGCCTAGTTCAGATTTTTGTTGGCTGCTTTGTGGCTCCATAGCTGGAAGATAGAGAAAGATCACTAAATGTAGCATGCCTGGCTGAGGAATTCTGGGAGTTGAAGTCCACGAGTCATGAAAGGGCCCAGTTTGAAGACCCCCTGGTTTAGGACTACATACCTGTATTACATTCTTTATGAGGGGGAAAAAAAGCAGAAATCTTACCCTTGTTCTACATTTAGTGATAATTACGTGTCTTCCAGCCGTGGAGCCAAAAAGCAGCCAACAAAAATCTGAACTAGGCCTCTATCTACTTTTTTCCAGAATGTTCCTTCAAGATTTCCTCAAAATACTCATACCTGCCTTATATATTCTATAGCAGGGGACTTCAAACTTGGCCCTTTTATGACTGGTGGACTTCAACTCCCAGAATTCCTCAGCCAGCAATGCATTCTGGGAGCTGAAGTCCAGGCCTCTTAAAGGTGCTAAGGTTGAGAAACAACAACCCAGATCCTTGAGTTCCTTCATAGTTTCCAGTCTTAAACCTTATCTATCACCTGAAGTCTTGGGAACTGGATGGATTGCTTAAATTAATTAATTCTATATACTGCCCATCTTCTCCATAGGGCAATTACCGGATAGTAGGTAGATGGATGCCTTTATTAATAATCGACAAATTAATCAACGAAGGATAATATTCTTAGCTCAGGGCTGACATGAGGGGTCCCTGGTGAACTCTGAGCTTGCTTGTTTTCTTGCAGACTTTTCGTGACCTAAACTAGGTAACATGATCAGTGTTAGAAGGGAGTGGGATGTGTGGGGAGGAGCAGGAGGAGCAGAAGGAGGAGCAGGAGGAGGAGGAGGAGGAGGAGGAGGAGGAGGAGGAGGAGGAGGAGGAGGAAAAAAACTATGGGGTCCTTGGTGCTCTCCTAGTTGCTTGTTTTCTTGCAGACGTTTTATGACCCAACTAGATAACATGATCAGTGTTAGAAGGGAGTGG
>NW_015391096.1:0-6606 GCF_001527695.2 Protobothrops mucrosquamatus
AGAAGCTGCCCAAAATATGATTTATCCAAGATCGATAGTAGGGGTAAGTTTGATGATGAAGAAGCTGCCCAAAAGATGACTTATCCAAGTTAGACAGTACAGAGTAAGGTTGATGATGAAGAAGCTGCCCAAAGGATGACTTATCAAAGATCGATAGTAGGATGTAAAGTTGATGATGAAGAATCTGCCCAAAAGATGAGTTATCCAAAATAGATAGTAGAGAGTAAGGTTAATGATGAAGAATCTGCCCAAAAGATGACTTATCCAAGATGATAGTAGAGAGTAAGCTTGATGATGAAGAAGCTGCCCAAAGGATGAGTTATCCAAGATTGATAGTAGGGGTAAGGTTGATGATGAAAAAGCTGCCCAAAAGATGACTTATCCAAGATCGATAGTAGGATGTAAAGTTGATGATGAAGAAGCTGCCCAAAAGATGACTTATCCAAGATAGCTAATAGGAGCTATTGTTAAGGTAGAAAAGTGGGATACAAATACTTTGATTCAGTAACAAAGAGGTAATAAATAGAGGTATCATTTATTTCCTTTTCTCTATCATTTTTCTTCTTACATAAGAGGACTATGCACAGTAAATGAGACAGTATATAATCAACATGATAGTGCTAATTTTCAGTGTAGGTATCATTTCCTGCCTTTCCTTGACGTTCACAGCCTAAAATGATGTCAGAAGATTTATCCTTAGAATACTTATTCTAGGATTTGTTCTAGAATTTCATGCTGAGATGATGCAAAAGACATCTCCAGTCTTGCCCGTTATGCACTCTGAAGATTCCAGCAGTTTTGGGGCAAAAGACAAAGACATTGGGCAAAAATCTCTCAGAATGCAAATCAGTCTTTTAAAGACTTGCTAAGCTCAGTTCTCGCAATCAGAAGTGGCATCAAGGTGGCACTTCAGCGGACGTTCCTCAGGTTTCATTCCAGATCAAAGAGTTGGAGATGGTTAATGTTCTTTCTTCTCAACTTCCATCTTCATTCTTCTTTCCACCACCTTAACAGAAACATTTTTAATTAATAATTTTAGCAGATTGCGATTTCACGTTCTTTGCAGCAGAAGTCAGACCTGAAAGTGTTCCTCTTTAGGGCTGATAATGTTTCATGTTAGTGAATCAAACATTTGACTTCCACCACTACCCCCAACAAAGAGAGATAATAATAATAATAATGATGATGATGATGATGATGATGGTGATGATGTTGATGATGATGATGATGATGATAAAGTTGGAAGGGACCTTGGAGGTCATCTATTCCAACCCCCTGCTCAGGCAGGAAACCCTATACCATTTCAGACAAATAGCTGTCCAGTCTGTTCTTAAAAACTTCCAGTGTTGGAGCATTCACAGCTTCTGGAGGCAGGCTGTTCCACTGGTTAATTGTTCTAACTGTCAGGAAGTTTCTCCTTAGTTCTAGGTTGCTTCTCTCCTTGATCAGTTTCCACCCGTTGCTTCTTGTCCTGCCTTCAGGGGCTTTGGAGAATAGCTTGACTCCCTCTTCTTTGTGGCAGCCTCTGAGATATTGGAACACTGTTATCATGTCACCCCTCGTCCTTCTCTTCATTAAACTAGACATACCCAATTCCAGCAACCGTTCCTTGTATGTTTTAGCCTCCAGTCCCCTAGTCATCTTTGTTGCTCTTCTCTGTATAACTTATAAAGTTATAAAGCCGGTCAAATCCTAGGCAGAAAATATATTCAAGATCTTATGGCATTTTCCTTGCATCTGAGCCTAGGATACCACAGTTACTCTGAATGTCGGTTAGTTAAGTCCTTTAAAAAAAAAAAATTCAGATAAAATCAGTTCAGAAATGCATTATTAGTTCTTAGGAAGAAATCTTTGCTTCTAGATTACTGGTTTTCAAACTGTGTCATGGTTCAAAATGAGTTCAGGCAAACAAGCTCACTGGTGAGTAGCAATTTCATGTTGTTGCAAAGTGCAATCATGGATAAACGTTGATCATATTTAAAGTAACCTTCTCAAAGCGGCTACCTTGCACATGTCCTAGAACAGGGGTCATTTCCTTGGAGTGATGGAATAACAACAACAATAACAATAACAATAGAGTTGGAGGGGACTTTGAAGGTCTTCTAGTCCAGGGGTCCCCAACCCCCGGTCCATGGACCGGTACCAGGCCGCAGTATGCCAGCAACCGGTCCACACAAACAAGCAAAGCCCCATCCATGGGATGCAGGCAGCACACAAAACCATGCAGTCTCAGGTCTGTGGAAAAACCTTTCTCTACAGAACCGGTCCCTGGTGCCCCAAAGGTTGGGGACCTCTGTCCTAGAACACAACCGGTGTCATTCCCATCCATCACAGCATTGCTGGAGGTGCGGGATAAGAACTGCAGCCTTACACAGCTGAAGGATATCTCATCTCATCCGGTATGACAGTTTCATTGAACATCTGCTCAAAATTCTGAAGAAACAATGTCCTCTAGAACAGGGGTCTTCAGACTTGGCCCTTTTATGACTCGTGGACTTCAATTCCCAGAATTTCTCAGCCAGGCATGTTGACTAGAACCTACCTCTGGTTCTAGAAGGCAGCATTGAGTATCTGCTGCAGACATGGAGAGGTTCCAAGGGGACCCCCCAAAACAAGCATTAACTGGAACATGACTATTGCACTTGTGTGCTAGTTCAGTGCATATGTGGAGAAAGCATCGATGGAAGTTTTGCACAGGCACATTTAAGACAATCCATATTTTGGTCTATTTCAAAGGATCATAGAGTTGGGAGAGACCTTGAAGGTCTTCTAGTTCAGTGCAGGGCAGGAACCCTCAAAACATTTCACACAAGTAGTTGTGCTTGAAAGCTCCAATGATGGAGTATTCATGACTCCAGGAGGCAGGCTGCTTCACTGCTTCGTGGATCTCACCGTCAAGAAATTCCTCCTTATTTTCAGTTTGAATCTCTCTTTGTCAACATTCCCCCCTTTGGGTTTCCTCCTATCATCAAGTACGATAGAGAATAAATTCACAACTTTTCTCCATGACAGCCCTTCAAGTAGAGCATAGAATAATAAAGTTGGAGGTGACCTTGGAGGTCTTCTAGTCCAACCCCCTCCTCAAGGCAGGACCTTTATACCATCCCAGTCAAATGGTTGTCCAATCTTTTCTTGAAAACCTCCAGTGAGGGAGCACCTACAACACCATGGAGCAACCCATTCCATTGATTAATTCTTTTCACTGTCAGGAAATTTCTCCTTAGTTCTAGGTTGGTTCTCTCTATAATGATCTTCCACCTGTGACTTCTTGTTCTGCCCTCAGGTGCTTTGGAGAATAGGTTGACCCCCTCTTCTCTATTTCAGCCCTTCAAGTATTGGAAGACTGCTGTCATATCATCCCTAGTCCTTCTTTTTGTTAGACTAGACATACTTAGGTCCCTCAATCATTCATCATATAGTTTACCCTCTAGAGCAGTGTTTCTCAACCTTGGCAACTTGAAGATGCTGGCTGGAGAATTCTGGGAGTTGAAGTCCACACATCTTCAAGTTGCCAAGGTTGAGAAACACTGCTCTAGAGTAAGGGTCTTCAAACTTGGCCCTTTTATGATTTGTGGACTTCAACTCCTAGAATTTCTCAGCCAGCATGCCTGGCTGAGGAATTCTGGGAGTTGAAGTCCACAAGTCATAAAAGGGCCAAGTTTGAAGACCCTTGCTCTAGAGATCCTTTATCATCTTTGTTGCTCTTCTCGGCACTCCTTCTAGAGTCTCAACATCTTTTTTTGTGTCATGGGGACCAGAACTGGATGCAGCATTCCAAGTGTGGGTCTCACCAGTGCAATATAAAGTGGTACTCTCACTTTACAAGATCTTGAAATTGTTCTCATGAGTTTCCTTAACCTTCTCTTCTTTAGGCTACTATATCAGTGAATTTCCCTTAAACTCGAACAAATCTGCAACGTAAGAGTCCCCCTGGATGTTACAGTAACAGAGTCGGAAGGTACCTTGGAGGTCATCAAGTCCAACCCTCTGCTCAGGCAGGAGACCTTTACTATTTCTAACAAATGGCTGTCCAGAACCTTCTTAAAAGCTTCCAGTGATGGAGCATCTAAAACTTCCGAAGCAAATTTGTTCCACTGGTTGATTGTTCTTCCGGTTAGGAATTTTCTCCATAGTTCTAGTTCCGTGGTGGCGAACCTATGGCACGGGTGCCACAGGTGGCACGCAGAGCCCTCTATGTGGGCACGCGCACCGTCGCCCCAGTCCTAGGCCTTCAGCTGGGTTTTATAAAACCTTTTCGCTTTAGGCCTCCACCGCCGTGTGGAAAACAAAAGGTTCAATCAATCAATCAATCAATTTCAGCTTCTCGCGGGGAAAAAAAAAGATCTTGCAAAGTTGGAATTGATTGATTGAACTTTTTAGTGCCACCCAGTCTGCTGTTACCACTGCAGCCACGCCCACCCAATGGGCCACGCCCACCCGGCACCTGATGATACATAAGTGGATTTTGGGTTTCAGTTTGGGCGCTCGGTCTCTAAAAGGTTTGCCATCACTGTTCTAGTTGCTTCTCTCCCTTGATTAGTTTCCATCTATTGTTTCTTGTCTTGCTTTCAGGTGCTTTGGTAAATAAGTTGACCCCCTCTTCCTTAGGCCAGTCTTTCAAGAATTGGAAGACTGCTATCATGTCACCCCGGTCCTTCTTTTCACTAGACTAGACGTACCCAATTCCTACAATCGTTCTTCATATGTTATGGCTTCTAGGTCCTTTGTTGCTCTTCTCTGAACTCTTTCCAAAAATCTCAACCTCTTTTTTTGCATTGGGGTGACCAAAACTGGATGCAATATTCTAATTGGGGTCTTACTAAGGCTTTGTAAAGAGGTACTAGAACTTTGTATGATCTTGATTCTTGTTGTTGTTAGTTGCAAAGTCGTGTCCGACTCATCGCGACCCCATGGACCACGTTCCTCCAGGCCTTCCTGTCCTCTACCATCTTCTGGAGTCCCTTTAAGCTCACACCTACTGCTTCAGTGACTCCATCCAGCCACCTCCTTCTCTGTCGTCCCCTTCTTCTCTTGCCCTCCATCTTTCCCAGCATCAGGCTCTTCTCCAGTGAGTCCTTCCTTCTCATTAGGTGGCCAAAGTACTTGAGTTTCAACTCCAGGATCTGGCCTTCTAAAGAGCAGTCGGGGTTGATCTCCTCTAGGATTGACCAGTTTGATCGCCTTGCAGTCCAGGGGACTCACAGGAGTCTTCTCCAGCACCGTAGTTCAAAGGCCTCCATTCTTTGGCGCTCAGCCTTTCTTATGGTCCAACTTTCACAGCCATACATTGCAACTGGGAAAACCATGGCCTTGACTATACGTACTTTTGTTGGCAGGGTAATGTCTCTGCTTTTTAGTATGATGTCTAGATTTGCCATAGCTTTCCTCCCCAGGAGCAAGCATCTTTTAATTTCTTGGCTGCAGTCCCCATCTGTGATGATCTTGGAGCCCAGGAAGATAAAATCTGTCACTACCTCCATTTCTTCAAACAGATCTTGATTCTATCTCTCTGTTAATGCAATCTAGTAGTGCATTGGCTTTTATTGGCTGCTCAGTCGGTCAACCATCAGCCAGTTCCGATCAGCCAGTCAACCATGACCTGTGTCTGCTATTCTACTCTATTTTTCCAACCAGAAAACATTTTGCATTTGGTGGCAACGAGCCAGCTCAGTCATCACTCGGCTGCTTTGATTATCCTCTCCTTCTAGAGTTCTTCCCATGAAAGATTTGACAAATTTCCAGAAGCTGTGGTGTTTCTGCTAAGCTTTCACATTTCACAAGGAATAGTATCTTAGCTATAAGCCTTGGCACTCAAACTAAGCAATGATAGCTTCCTATCCAAGAATAGATGCAAACCCATCCAAGGAGAGCAATCCAGAAATAACCGACCGTTACAGCTAACCGAAAACTATATATAATAAACTGAATTCTTTTTTTGATATTGATGTCAATATTCTTATATATGTCAGTGCCTTGGGACCGTCGTTATTTTTCGATAGCCATACAGGATAAGTAGAACAATGACAGGTAAGTCCTCGACTTAACAATGATTTGTTTAGTGACCATTCAAAGTTACAATGCCACTGAAAAAAGGGATTATGACCGTTTTTTACGCTTACCACTGTTGAGCATCCCCATGGTCACGTGATCAAAATTCAGAGGCTTGGCAACTGGCATGTATTATTATTATTATTATTGAAAAAAGTGACTTATGACTATTTTTCTCACTTATGAGACTGTGGCAGCCTCCCCCTGGTCAGATGATCAAAATTTGGACACGCGGCAACTGACTCATATTTACGACACTCGCCGTGTCCCAGGGTCACGTGATCTCCTTTTGCGACCTTCCAACAAGCAAAGTCAATGGGGAAGCCAGATTCGCTGAAGAAACCACGTTACTAGCTTAACACCCCAGGTCACCCCAACGATGCCCTTGACGTGATGACCCGCTGCCTGGAGGCCGTACGGGTCTGGATGGGGAGGAACAGACTCAGACTCAACCCTTCCAAGACCGAGTGGCTGTGGTTGCCGGCGCCCCGGCATAGTCAGCTGATTCCATCGCTGTCTATAGGGGGCGAAACTTTGGCCCCCTCAGAGAGGGCGCGC
>NW_015391096.1:7691-11483 GCF_001527695.2 Protobothrops mucrosquamatus
GCGGAACCGCGTTCCGGCACCTTTTTCCGGGCCGGCCGCACCGGAAATAGCCCCTCCCACACCGGAAATAGCCCCTCCCAAATTTTACTTGCATTCCTGTTCTCTAAAGGGGCGGTCCTAGGGTTTGATGAGGGCGTGGCCAGGTTTGAGTTCCGCCACCTTTTCTCCGAGAAAAAAAGCCCTGCATAAAAGAGCCAAGGTTGCCTATCCCTGCCCTATGCCATTTAAGACAAGTGGCTGTCCAGTCTCTTCTTGAAAGCCTCCAGTATTGGAGCACCCAAAACTTCTGGAGGCAGGTTGTTCCACTGAGCAATTGTCCTCACTGTCAGGAAGTTTCTCCTTAATTCCAGGTTGCTTCTCTCCTTGATTAGTTCCCATCCATTGCTTCTTGCCTTGCCTTCTGGTGCTTCAGAAATTTAATAGAACAGAGTTTGTGATTCACCCATGAAATGTAAGCAGTTTTTAGACCCCGAGCTATTTCTAAATTAACTGGAGAAACTAAAGAAAAATGGTCCAGCCGTTATATTGCAACGTCTCTCTACACGTGAAACTTTTGTGTACAGGTCGTCCTTGACATCCAACCACAACGGAGTTCCACATTTCCGTCGCTAAGCAAGACAGTTGTTAAGTGAGTTGTCCCATTTTAAGTCCTTTCGTGCCAAAGTTGCTAAGGGAATCACTGCAGTGAAGTTAGTAACACGGTTGTTAACTGAATCTGGCTTCCCCATTGACTTTGCTTGTCGGAACGTCGTAAAAGGAGGATCACGTGATCCCAGGACACTGCAGCCGTCATAAAATACAAGCCAGTTTCCAAGCATCCGAGTGGCCCTGGGGATGCTGCAACAGTCATAAGTGTGAAAAATGGTCATAAGTCTCTTTTTTTCACTGCCGTTGTAACTTCGAACTGTCACAAACCGAAAGGTTGTAATTCAAGGACTACCTGTACATTGTAGAATGTCCAAGTCCCATCTAGATAACAGTACAACTTTGACCACTATTGCTACTTATAACAATGATAATGATAACAAAACAGATGCTGCCATGTCCACTATCCAGTGGACAGCAGAATAGAAAAGAAAGAACTGGAGAAGACCGCAAAATATAAAAGGCCTGCAAATAGAAACAGAACGACTGTGGCAGAAGCAAGCAAAGGTAGCACCTATAATAATCCTAGGCTCCGTGGGTGCAATCCCAAAACATCTGGAGCACCACCCGAACACCATCGGCATTGACAACTTCGCCATCAGTCAATTGCAAAAGGCAGCCTTACAAGGAACACCTTCCATCCTGCGACAGTATTTGCAACCTCATCAAACCTGCACAAATGCCTATCCCAGGTCCTTGGGAGGGATTCGATAAGTAGATCAAGATGCCAAATCCAGTCTGAACATCTGGCTGACTGCGACAAACAACAACAACAATAACAATAATAATAATAATGACTTTTTAGGAGGCGACAAATGAAAGAAGAACAGTGGTGGGTCAGGAAAAAGTTAATTGCCCGCCTCTACATTGCTCTTCCTGAGTCACCCCCTCCTCACAATACTTCCCCCCAAGGGTAATTGTGCATGTACATCCATGGAAGACGTAGATAGCCCCGTACGTTCACTAGCAAAACCCTGTATGCCTCATATGAGTCACGTCACTTGGCTGATGTTCCTCTTTGGTTTCTCATCACCCTTCGGAAACATTTAAGCAATGTTTACGAAACAAAGCCTAACGCTTTCTTTGGCTGCTGCTCTTTGAGAGACCTCACCGGCACCCAACCCTACAGCCCTTTCTCGGCGTATCCACACGTGGGTAATGTCTTTTGACCTTCGTAGCCAAGTTCCTACCGCACCGTTCCTTCGATTCTTAACGTTGCATGCCGATTGCATGACCGTGGGATGATTGCTTGACATTCTGCTGCTGGAGTAATCTCCTTTTAATTTGCTGTCCTGTTCTTGCAGAACATCTGTCTTCTAATGCCAGCGATAGCGAAAGTAGCTACAGTAAGTTATGGCATTTCTTGGGCTCTTTTACTTTGGCTTGCCTCTTTTAAGATTTGGTTTTTTTTTTTTCCCTTTCTTTCCCCCCCTCTCCTGGGTTTCTCTTTCTTTCGTTTTTTTTGCTTTTCAGATTTTAAAAAGATTGCGCGAAAGTGTCAAAAGGTTTATTTATAACGGGCTGCAAAGGCGCAGTCACTTCTTATGCACCTCTGAAATGGACCTGGTTTCCTCTTTGTCAAGGCCTTGCTGAAAATTAATGCAGTTTTATAATTTAGGTCTAGCAATCAATGTCTAAACGTCGTCTTCCAAGAAACTGGAGCAAACCCCTTTCAAACCCAGCACATGATTAGCAATGATACTTGCAGGGAGTGAGCGGAGTCTGTCTGAACAAAAAGTTCTGTGTGCCTTGATACATTGGAGGACACAAAATTGTAAGGAGGTAGCCTTCAAAATCGCCTCCTTTGGAATGCTGAACATATATGGTTCCTGAGTTAGAAGCAAGGCATTTTATTGACTAGAATTGACTCTATCTGAGCAAACGTATGAGAATTTATGGTATTTGTTTGTATCCTGCCTTTGTTATTTTTGCAAATAACTCAAGATGGCAAACATATCAGAACACTTTCTTCCTTCTATTTTCCCCACAACAACAACTCTGTGAGGTGAGTTGGGAACAGAGAGTGATTAGCCCAAGCTGGCTTTCATGTCTAAGGCAGGACTAGAACTCATACTGTCTCCTGGTGATTGGCCAAGGCCCCATCTGGCTTTCATGCCTAAGGCAGGACTAGAACTGACAGTGTAAACCAGGGGTAGTCAACCTTGGCTCTTTTATGACTCGTGGATTTCAATTCCCAGAATTCCTGAGGAATTCTGGGAATTGAAGTCCACGAGTCATAAAAGAGCCAAGGTTGACTACCCCTGGTGTAAACTGTAAACTGGCATTTACTTAATAGTGGTTGCTTAACAACTGCTACAAAAGAGGTTCAAAAAACCAGATGGGTGACCTATGTTATAACCGTCATGACTCACAACCATGACAGGCAGGCTCCATTATGGTCATAAGTTGAGGACTACGTGTACAGCTGGTGTGGAGTTCTAGAACAGTGGTGGCAAACCTATGGCACGCGTGCCAGAGGTGGCACTCAGAGCCTTCTTTGTGGGCACGTGCGCCATGCCCCGGAGATGGCAACCGTCCCTCTTCAACCAGCCGCCCGCTAACTCGCCGAGGTCCCACGTGGCCGGATGCATCCCAGCATGGCTGGTTTCTCTCCCCCCCGTCCCATCCCTCCTGGCCTCGCATGCTCTCCTTTTCCCGGGCATGACCCACTGCATCGCCTTCTCAGCTGTCAGCCATCTGTCCAGTTCAGAGGCGGCTTCTCTGAACTTCTGGTGGCGGGCTGCAGAGCCCCAGAGTGTGCCAGTTGAGGGGTCGGCAGGCTGTGGCTGCTGACGGATACTGTTGGCCCCCATGCGCTCGCTGGCCTCTGTGTGCAGGGGCCGATGGTGTCAGGCAGCAGCCGCCCCGACCCCTGCCTCGCCTTGCCCTGCGACAATGGCACCCCCGCCCTGCCATGCCTTGCCTCACCTCACCCTGCAGGACGAGCTTCCTGCCCATCGCCCCACCTGCCAGAGACCCCCTGGATCTCCCCTAACCCTGCCCGGCCCCCACAAGCATCCCTCCCCATGAGCAACATTGAGGTGACCACGCCCACCTTGGCCACACCCACCCAGTCTGCCATGACCACCACAGCCACACCCACTTAGTGGGCCACACCCACCTGGCACCCGGTGATAAATAAGTGGG
>NW_015391096.1:13618-21310 GCF_001527695.2 Protobothrops mucrosquamatus
AACTATACCTAGCTCATTTTTACAGTAAAATCTTGGGCTGCTAGTAGGGTTGACAACTATTTTACATTGCAGATCAGAGGTCCCCAACCCCTGGGGCTATGGCCCACTACTGGACTGTGGCCAGTGGTGGGATTCAGCCAGTTTGCACCAGTTCGGCAGAACCGGTAGCTATTTTTTTTTGTTGGCCAGGCCCAGAACGGGCTTCTGGAAGTGGCATCCACACAGAGAACCATTGTTCATATATTTGTATCCCACCACTGGCTGTGGCCTACTCACAACTGGTCCGCACGTGGCAGGCCAGCACACACATGCACAGCTAAACTAGTCGAGCTTACGTGGCCCAGTTCCCCTCTCCACCTTCCCCCAACCAGGCCGCCAAGCTGCAAAAGTTGGGGATCGCTGTTGTAGATTACAGAGACTACTTTTTTTTTTTACTATGTCCTTCCTACTTAAAAACTCCCTCACTAAGTCTATTAGGGCAGACCACTCAGATTGAGTGGGTCTAGTTCACTTCAGTTTTGCTCAGGTGCTTCTCCTCACCTGTTGTACAACAAGACAAGGTGCCAAAATCCTGAGCTGTAGTGTGGTTGATGAGACTACCTTTTATATATATATATGTCCTCGCTACCTAAAAATTCCTTTGTTAAGTCTC
Source organism: Protobothrops mucrosquamatus (assembly GCF_001527695.2). Taxonomy (NCBI): domain Eukaryota; kingdom Metazoa; phylum Chordata; class Lepidosauria; order Squamata; family Viperidae; genus Protobothrops; species Protobothrops mucrosquamatus. The sequence goes on from NW_015391096.1 coordinate 14,271, forward strand.
TTATGGCCGAATGAGTTGTCCTAGCTTGCTTTGTTTTTGCTCAGATGCTTCTCCTAAATTGTTACTTGCTTTCTGCAAGCAAAGATCTAGTCTTGGCCAAAATCCATGCATGAGAAAAACAGAAAGTGGGACCCAAAGGCAAAACTGCGCAATCCATCCTTGCAAATTCCAATTCAGAGATACCCTAGCAATGATTTAATATCCTGCCATCTAAAGAAATACTTTCATTCGTAACGGAGTGGTACAAAGGTCTTGTTGCCAACTTTTAATATTCCACTTTCTTAGTCATTTTAATGAATATTTAAACCACATAACATCAGGCCTAATCAACTGCAACTTTTGAAAACATGATATAGTTTATGATCTGGACTGTATGCATGCAATTCCTCAGTATGTGGTTTTCTGCTTCGTTGTATTTTACATAGCCCAGATTTAAGATGTGAAATCTATTTGTATTTGTTTCAGACAAGTTCTACAAAATATATATAGCTGGTGTCTTCCATCCCATTCAAAGAACATAATGAAAGAGGAGGGTTTTTTTTAAAAAAAAAACTAATTTGCCCAATGTCCTTTATATTGTAAGAAGGACCTTGTTAGATTTCATGATTGCACTATTTAGTCTTAGTTTTCCAGCAGAAAAACCCAGATTAATAGCAAAAAATAATGGTCATTACATCTTTTGGAGAACAATTCAATGTAGAAGTGTTCCATCAAGCCTTCTGAAGAACATGCATCTCATGAAATTCCCTGTTTTCTTTTATGAAATATTATTTGTCCTTCGTTCTGTTTATTAAACCTAAGTGCATAATCCAAGCTGATTGCATTCCATTGATATCTCCCAAAATTAAATATTAGACATCAACCCATCATCATCAGTGCTTGTTACAAAGCTACCTTTACCATCATCTTTTCTTTCTGTATTTCAGTTAATTACACCAGGCCGGTTATTATCCTTGGCCCAATGAAAGATCGGATAAATGATGATTTGATATCTGAGTTTCCTGACAAATTTGGCTCCTGCGTCCCACGTAAGTAATATTATTATTTTTTTTATTATTATTATTTATTCAATTTTTATCCCGCCCTTCTCCTTACCGGACTCAGGGCGGCTGACAGCCTTATAAAACAGATACAACAATAAATACCCAATTTAAAACCAAATTAAAACGAAATATTTACTATGGCCTATATAATTAAAATTTCTCTTAAAACCCCACTAAAAGTTCCCTAGGCCAATCCCGCTTGTTGGAAGAGCCATGTCTTTAGGGCGCGGCGGAAGGAGGGGAGATCCGGGATCACCCGGATCTCTGGGGGTAGTTCGTTCCAGAGGGTGGGAGCTCCCACCGAGAAGGCCCTTCCCCTGGAGGTTGCCAGCCGGCACTGTCTGGCTGATGGCACCCTGAGGAGACCCACTCTGTGGGAGCGTACCGGCCGATGGGAGGTAATCTGCGGCAGAAGGCGGTCTCGGAGATATCCAGGAATATATGTCAGGAAGCTTTTCTGTCGATATTTCCTGGCTAGAATCAGGTGCAAATGGTTCTGAGCTGTGGTGGAATGTGGTCTGGATTCCCAGAAGGGAAGGGCTGCATTCCAGAGGAGCAAGAGACAGCGAAGTTTAGATAATTCGGTAGGGACGGAAGAGAGTTAAGACAGCTCCTCCCTAAAAGTTCTCAGAATACAGGTAGTCCTTGACTTACGACCACAACTGAACGCAAAATCTATATTCCTAAGCAAGACATTTGTTAAGTGAGTTTTCCTCCATTTTACAACTTTTCTTGCCGCAGTTGTTAAGTAAATAACTGCGGTTGTTAAGTTTGTAATGTAGTTGTTCTGGCTTCCCCATTTTGTCAGAAAATTGCAAAAGGGGATCCCATGTCCCTAGGACACTGCAACCATCAAGCCAGTGGCCAAGCATCTGGATTTTGATCACATGATCATGGGGATGCTGCCAAGGCCGTAACATTTTACAGTGCTGCTATAGCTTTTAATGAATGAACCTTTATTATCAAAGTATAACATGTATACAGTGAGATTGGCTGACCCTCCCTCCGTGCCCCCCCCCCACAACTCACAGTGACTACAAACCCCCAACTTATTACACTCTGTGAGCTAATTGCACAGCATGCCGGCCTCACGGGTCTGGCATGCATGAAATTATTATGTCCCATTCAAGAGCCTGTCAGCCCATGGATAAAAGCTGTTCTTCGGCCTGTTGGTACGGCTGGCTATGTTTCTGTATCTCCTACCCAATGATAGGAGAGTAAGGAGGTACCGACCAGGGTGAGAGTCATCCCTGAGAATTTTCCTCACTCTACCAAGGCAACAGGCCCTGGCGATGTCATCCAGTGGTGTCAGGGAACAGCCCACGATGTTTTGTGCTGTGCTCACCACCCTCTGTAATACCTTCCTGTCTGCGGCTGTCAAGCCAGCATACCAAACCACAATACAGTATGTGAGAACGCTTTAGATCAGACATGTCAAACACAAGGCCCGGGGGCCGGATGCGGCCCGCGAAGTGGTTTCATCTGGCCCGCGAAGCCATCCTGGAAACAGTGAGGGAACGGCCCCCGCTGCCTTGGCCCTGGCCCAGGCCGGCCGGGAGCCAATGTACAATTTTATGGTGGCCATCTATGCTGAAACGCATTCAGTCTTAGCTCCACAAGGCCGCCTAGAAACAGCGAGGAACCAGCCCCTGCTGTGTTGGCCCCGCCCCCTGGGTGCATGCTGGGGAGGTGTCACCCTTTATGAGGAATGAAGAAATGGACCATGCCTTGGCGCTTGCCCCGGTCCCGCCTCTGGCAGAAGCCAAAGACCCTCAGATCTGTCCCACTCCTGCCCAGGCCCCCACAGGTACCCTTGACACGAACGATGTAGAGCTGGCCATGCCCACCCAGTAGGCCACACCCACTCCTTCCACGCCCACCCAGTAGGCTGCACCCATCCTGGCCACACCCACCCAGCCCCCCTCCCAAGGGCAACCGCAATGCTGATGTGGCCCTCAATGAAATTGAGTTTGACACCCCTGCTTTCGATAGTAGACCGGTAGAAGAGGGTCATGAGTCGTCGTTCACTAAATGAAATGTTGTAAGTCGAGGATTGCCTATATGTCTTTAATAATGCCAGCCATTGCTTTAGTTTGGCAAGATGCTGTCTACAAGTGATGAACAATAAAGGAAACTGTTTAGAAGGAACTCAGCTTTCTTGGTTTTGGGGATGTAAGATTGTCCTCTCTCTGAAACTCTTATAAAATTAGCAATGGATGGAAACTAATCAAAGAGAGAAGCAACCTAGAACCAAGGAGAAACTTCCTGATTATTAGAAGAATGAATCAGTGGAATGGCTTTGCCTCCAGAAGTTGTGGGTGTTCCAACACTGGAGGTTTTTAAGAAGAGATTGGACACCCATTTGTCTGAAATGGTATAGAGCAGGAGTAGGCAACCTTGGCTCATTTATGACTGGTGGACTTCAACTCCCAGAATTCCTGAGCCAGCCATGCTGAGGGGAAAGGGAGAGGTTTCTAAGCTGAGCCATGCTGGCTGAGGAATTCTGGGAGTTGAAGTCCACGAGTCATAAAAGAGCCAAGGTTGCCTATCCCTGAGAGTCTCCTGTTTGAGCAGGCAGTTGGACTAGAAGACCCCCAAGGTCCCTTCCAATTCTGTTATTCTGTATTTCTGACAAAATAAATTGCACAGGTCTTGGTTCACTTAGCAAAACCTCTCTCGTTTTTTGTTACCCCCCCCCCCCAAGATACCACCCGACCGAAGCGCGATTATGAAGTGGACGGTCGAGATTACCACTTTGTCATCTCCAGAGAACAAATGGAAAAAGACATTCAAGAGCACAAATTCATCGAAGCCGGCCAGTATAACGATAATCTCTATGGGACCAGCGTGCAGTCCGTGCGATTTGTAGCCGAAAGGGTAAATGACCCAGATGGTACAAATGCAAAATGTACTATTATCCTATTGAATTATATGAAATGCAGTTCTAGGTCTGGGTTTCTTTCAGTTGAGGATAAGCCCAGAACCAGTTTCCATAGAAAAGGATATGGTTTCTGTCAGTATAATCCCTAACCTAATGATGAATGATCGTAACACATGTTGTTGTTAGTTGCGAAGTCGTGTCCGGCCCATCGCGACCCCTTGGGGACAATGTTCCTCCAGGCCTTCCTGTCCTCTACCATCTTCTGGAGTCCCTTTAAGCTCACGCCTACGGCTTCAGTGACTCCATCCAGCCACCTCATTCTCTGTCGTCCCCTTCTTCTCTTGCCCTCCATCTTTCCCAGCATTAGGCTCTTCTCCAGGGAGTCCTTCCTTCTCATTAGGTGGCCAAAGTACTTGAGTTTCCACTTCAGGGTCTGGCCTTCTAAAGAGCAGTCGGGGTTGATCTCCTCTAGGACTGACCGGTTTGATCGCCTTGCAGTCCAGGGGATTCATAACACATATTCATTCGTAATTATAACATAAATTCCATACACAGATAGTTCTCGACTTACAACTGGAATCAGAATTTCTGTTGCTAAGCATGGGGGTTGGGAGGGGAGTCCTGCCCAATTTTATACCTTTTTTGGCCACGGTTGTTAAGTAAATCACTGTGGTTATTAAGTGAATCACACAGTTATTAAACGAATCTGGCTTCTCCTATTGATTTTGCTTGTCGGAAGCCAGCTGGGAAGATCACAAGTGGCAATCCCATGATTCCAGGGTATTGTAACCATCATAAATGTATACTGTTTGCCAAGCGTCCAAATTTTGATCACATGACTATGGGGATACTGTGTGGCAGAGGTCCCCAACCTTTTGGGCACCAGGGACCAGTTCCATGGAGAGAGGTTTTTCCACGGACCGGAGGGGGTGTGGCTTTGTGTGTTGCCTCCATCCCATGGATGGGGCTTTCCTTGTTTGTGTGGACCGGTTGCTGGCATGCTGCGGCCCGGTACTGGTCCACGGACCGGGGGTTGGGGACCCCTGCTGTATGGGGATACTACGATGCTCATGTGTGAGGACCAGTTGTAAGTCACTTTTTTCAGTGCCCTAGTAACCTTGAACGGTTGCTAAACGAATAATCGTAAATTGAGGACTACCTGGAACGATGCAAATAACACATTGTATTCCACAGCAATTTTCTTGGGTGAGTGTTATTAACATAGGGCCAAACATTTCTTCTATATTTTTCCCCCAACCATTCTTATTCAAAAAAGAAATTCCCACAAAGGAGAAGAAAAATGAAATAAAATTCTAGGGACTGGGTTTTGCTGCACTTAATTACAAAGGGGGCAAATTACCTTTCGTTGCATAAAATGTCTCCCAGGATATGTGAAAGTCTCTCCATTCAGTAACAAAAGAAAACATCGACCAGAAACTGCCAGTTTTCTTAGCTTGAAAGAATAAGCAACTAGGGCAGGGGTAGGCAACCTTGGCTCTTGGACTACAACTCCCAGAATTCCTGAGCCAGCAGGGGGGAATTATGGCCCCTTCATGACTTGTGGACTTCAACTCCCAGAATTCCTGAGCCAGCATGGGGGAAACTTTGGCCCCTTCATGACTTGTGGACTTCAACTCCCAGAATTCCTGAGCCAGCATGGGGGAACTATGGCCCCTTCATGACTTGTGGACTTCAACTCCCAGAATTCCTGAGCCAGCATGGCTCAGCTTGGAAACCTCTCCCTTTCCCCTCAGCATGGCTGGCTCAGGAATTCTGGGAGTTGAAGTCCACGAGTCATAAAAGAGCCAAGGTTGCCTACCCCTGAACTAGGGAAACCATAGAGTTGATAAGAAGATATCACAAGCAACATTCCCGGCCTTCTTGGTCCCCCTTTCCTCCCTCAAATCCTAAAATCAGCTTCAGTCGTTGCCTCAAAGACCTTCTCAAACTTCCTGAGAATGAGGCAGAAAAACGGAAGCCTCTTTTGCCGGAGAAAAAAAATTTCCCGGAATTGCAAGGAGATTTTCCAAAACAGGTTTAAATATTTTCATTAAAGGAAGATATTGATAGCTCAGGGCTGAGATGACGGGCCCTTGGTGCTCTCTGAGCTTGGTGGTTTTCTTGCAGAAGTTTCACTACCCAAACTAGATAACAACATCAGCGCTAGAGCACTGACACGGATGATGTTACCTAGCTTGGTAATGAAACGTCTGCAAGAAAACAACCAGGCTCAGAGAGCACCAAGGATCCCTCGTCTTAACGTGAACTACAAATATTTTCCCCAAACTTAAGTAGAAGCGCTCCATATGCAGGGATGATAAGGAAGATATGAAAGGCAAGTTATTTGTGACTGAACAATAAAGCTAATATTACAACAGACAATTAAAGTTGGAAATGCAATATGATGGTTCTTGTTCACAACCTACAAGTGTGTAAAGGACCAGGAGGGTGCTGGACCATGTAGGCTAAAACAGACCCTTCTTTTTGCCATCACCTGAATTAAGAGCTGCCCATTTTTTGAACCACTTTGGAAGAGGGCTGGTGTGTGTCTGGAAAATGTCTTCATGTTAGAAAATTAGTGAGGAGAAGTTTTCTGACAATGAGAACAATTAATCAGTGGAATAGTTTGCCTTTCACAGTTGTGAGTGCCCCATCACTAGACGTTTTCAACAAAAGATAGGATAATCACTAGGCTGAGATTCTAGAAAGACTCTAGAAAGAGCGCAGAGAAGAGCAACAATGATGATTAAGAGGGCCGGCGGCTAAAATATATGAAAAACAGTTGCAGGAATTAGGTGTGTCTAGTTTAACGAAAAGAAGGACTAGGGATGACATGATAGCAGTGTTCCAATAACTCAGGGGTTGCCACAAAGAAGAGGGGATCAATCTATTCTCCAAAGCACCAGAAGGCAGAACAAAAAAGTAATGGATGAAAACTAATCAAGGAGAGAAGCAATCTAGAACTAAGGAGAAATCTCCTGATAGAACAATTAATCACTGGAACGGCTTGCCTTCAGACGTTGTGGGTGCTCCAACACTGGAGGTTTTTAAGAAGAAATTGGACGACCATTTGTCTGAAATGGTATAGAGCAGTGGTGGCGAACCTATGGCACGGG
>NW_015391096.1:21774-43290 GCF_001527695.2 Protobothrops mucrosquamatus
TTCAATTCAATTCAATTCAAATTTAATTTATATACCGCCCTTCTCCCATAGGACTCAGGGCGGTTCACAGCATATTTAAAAAACAGATACTATACACAAATACAAAAAATACAAAAATACAACAATATAAACCCCAATAAAAACCGAATTAAAAACCAAATATTGACGGCTGTGTTTCCAATTAAAATTGCTTCTAAAAATGAAATCCAGACAGCTGTGAGGAAAGGAGAATTATTTATTTCCCAAAGCAAAGAGATTTGCCTATGAGGGCAGCTACAGAGAAAGTGTGGTATAGAGAGATTGTTTTATAGGGGAGCTTGCCTGGGTATAGAAGTGTGTCTGTGCTGATTCTAGGGTGATACTTGAGGGGCTTGGCCATGTACACATGGTGGACCCCAGAGAAGAGGTTGATCAAATCAAGTGATGTGGATTGGTTTTCTTTCTTTGAACTGTGAGGGTTATAATTATGTTCACATTTCATGTATTGAGTTTTGGGGGTTTGCTTGCATCTGTCAACACTGCTAACATCAGATATTTTTGCACTGACAACAGATGGAAATGTAGCCATCTTTTACCTTTTGTTTTTGGAGTTAGATGATGTTGGGAGGGGGAGATGTGAACAAGAGTCCAGCTAGACATAACAACATTAAACCTAGTGTGAGAAACAAGGTTATTGTAACCAGAGCTGATAAGGAATTGGCCGGGCTGGAGAACTGGAGAGGAAGCCTGCCGCTTCAAGCTAATTGGGAAATGTGATTTATGACTGTTAATTGGAGGAGGGAATTGTGCTTTGATATTATGTGCTCAGGGGAGGGGAATTCAGTTTTTGGCTTCGATTATGTAGTGCCGATATTATGCTACTCAAAATAAAGATTCTTTAAGGTAAACAATGCCTCTTTTGAAGAGTTTCATCTGTTGGAACCATGACAGCATCATTTGAAATAAGTGTTTAATTAATACTTGTGTTTTCTGAGAGTTTAAAGGATTTTGGAGGCTGTTAACCTATTTGGGAGACCTGGGTTGGTTACCATATGATTCCCTATACCAGGAGTAGGCAACCTTGGCTCTTTTACGACTCGTGGACTTCAACTCCCATAATTCCTGAGCCACCATGGCTCAGCTTGCAAACCTCTCCCTTTCCCCTCAGCATGGCTGGCTCAGGAATTCTGGGAGTTGAAGTCCACGAGTCATAAAATAGCTAAGGTTGCCTACCCCTGCCCTATACAATAGTTCTAACACAGTTCTAACATTTATAAATTCTTCCCCACACTTTCTAGGACTCAGGTCTCCTCCTGCGAGGATTTGTATTTCTGCGTTGCATTCACACAGTATGCATGAGTGTGGAAGCAGAGGATAAATCCTGGTGTTCAAACCCATTAGGGACCCAGAAAAGGGCTAGTAATGTAGCAATAGGACAGAATATTTGTAGCTCCGTGTTGAATTCTGGGGTACTTAGTTCTCTCTGAGTTTGGCTTTTTTCTTGCAGGTGTTTCATTACCCAACTAGTTAGCATCATCAGTGCTACACTGAAGAAGTACCTAGCTGGGTAATGAAACATCTGCAAGAAAACAATCAAGCGCAGAGAACACAAAGGACTCTGTTGGGATGTTTCATTTATTCATTGTGTGTTTATCTGAGGAACATGGAGGCAGAAGGAACTGGTGTTGTGACCTTGTGAAAAGCTTTCCTCCCCATAAAGGGAAGCAAACAAAATAGTTTAATAGTAATAGTAATAATAACACTGAAAAACCTTTTGCCCTATATGGGCAGCTACAGAGAAAATGGGGTACAGAGAGATTGTTTCACAGGGCAGCTTTTCCTGGGTGTGGAAGTGTGTATGTGCTGATTCTAGGTAGGGTTGCCAGGTGTCCACTATTTGAGCGGACAGTCCACTTTTTTCACATTATGTTCACTATTTTTTTTCACAAAATAGTGGACATTTTTTTTATTCAAAAGCTTTATGATGAAATGGTACGTAATCTAAAGCTGTACAGTCTACTTTTTTTACTACTTAACCCCCCCCCCCGCTTGTCCGCTATTTTTTGGAAACAGACCTGGCAACCCTAATTCTAGGGCAACCTTGGCTCTTTTATGAGTCGTGGATTTCAACTCCCAGAATTCCTGAGCCAGCCATGCTGAGGGAAAAGGGAGAGGTTTCCAAGCTGAGCCATGCTGGCTCAGGAATTCTGGGAGTTGAAGTCCACGAGCCATAAAAGAGCCGAGGTTGCCTACCCCTGGTCTAGGGTGACACTTAATGGACTTCTCACCTTAGCTTATCGTGATAGTTTTTTTTTCATTCAAGATGTTACTCGCATATTCAGACATTCTTTCCCACCCTGCTCTTAGTAATACCTGAAGTAGCAGAGCCAAAGTAAAGTTATTCTATGTGAATCCTTAGATTGTGTAATAGCTCAATTCAGCAATGTTCAGGTGGGAAATGGAGACACCCCACACACACACACAATTCTGGTTTGCTGCTTTTTCTTTCTGTGTGTTTCATCCATGCTCATGGATAGTTCAGCAAGCAACAGAGTTAGGTCAAGTAGCACATGGGAACTGGTGTGATCTTCTCAACCCAACCTTTATGCATCACAATGCATGTACGGCCACAATTAGCACAAAAGAACTTGGGTCTTTCGCCTTATTAGTCTGACAATTTAACCATTCAACAATATAGGCAGGAAATGTGTGCACAATGTTTTCCACTTGCCAGTAATAATAATTTCTAGAGACCCTGGTAGGATAAGCCATATTTTCCTCAATGACTCTTCTGCTGAAATATCTGCAGGAACTACAGCATTATTATTTTTTTTCATTTACGGCCATTTGGGAGTGATATTTATCGCTTTATGTTTATTTCTGCCAAGGGCAAATGAAATGTTGCTTGAATATCTCCCTCTCTTTTACTTGAGCTTTCAAACTGCATTTCAGGGAAATGAATAAACGCCTCACAGAGGAACAGGCCAAGAAAACCTATGAACGCGCCATGAAATTAGAACAAGAATTTGGAGAATATTTTACAGGTATGTTTGAAAAGGTTTCCTTTTTATTTTATTTTATTTTTGCATGAAGGGGAAGGAAGTGCGTCATTTATTCCTGGCAACACTTTGAGGATAAGGAACGAGAAATGAATTATGCAGGTAGTCCTCATTTACTGACCACAGATGGGACCAGCAATTCCATCACTAAGCAGTGCAATTATTAAGCACGACTTCCTGCTGGCTTTCCCATTGACTTAGTTGGAAGACGGTTGTGAAAGTCGCAAATGGCAATCCCATGATTGGGAGACACCACAACCCTTATAAATGTGTGTCAATTGCCAAGTATCCAAATCATAATCACATGTTCACACAGGCTGTAACTTCGAGGACCATCCTAAGTCTCCTTTTTCAGCGCCATTGTAAGTTCAGTCACTGAACAAGTGGTCAGTAAGCGAGGACTAGCTCTAGTATCGTAAATACAGCTATGTACAAGTTGCTTTTTTTTCCCCTTGAGAGAAGACAATGATCAGCCTAGCTTTGCATATTTCTTCTGAACGTTCTCACCTCTCCAAACGTTCAAGCAACAATCCACTCTGTGTTCAGTCAGACTGGATAGATAATTAAATAAAATGTCCCAAAGCTGCTTTTTTTCAAGAGGCAACTGCACTTCCTTGTTTTTCTTTGAAGAGGTTTCGCTTCTCATCCGAGAAGCTTCATCAGCTTCTCGGATAAGACGTGGAAACGTCTTCAAAGAAAAACTGAACCATTAAATAAAATAGATAAATATACCCCAAACGTTAACAGTAAAAATACGCGATATGCCGTACAGATAATCAATTCAAACGTCCTAGGATCCCAATAAGTTGTGCTGAAACGCAATTACCGATGCAAGAGAATTTTTGTAGCTCAGGGTTAATAATAATAATAATAATAATAATAATAATAATAATAATAATAATAATAATAATAATAATAATAATAATAATAATAAAGTTGGAAGGGACCTTGGAGGTCATCTAGTCCAACCCCCTGCTCAGGCAGGAAACCCTACACCATTTCGGACAGATGGCTGTCCAGTCTCTTCTTAAAAACTTCCAGTGTTGGAGCATTCANGCTCAGGCAGGAAACCCTATACCATTTCAGACAAATGGCTGTCCAGTCTCTTCTTAAAAACTTCCAGTGTTGGAGCATTCACCGCTTCTGGAGGCAGGTTGTTCCACTGGTTAATTGTTCTCACTGTCAGGAAGTTTCTCCTTAGTTCTAGGTTGCTTCTCTCCTTGCTTAGTTTCCACCCGTTGCTTCTTGTCCTGCCCTCAGGCGCTTTGGAGAATAGCTTGACTCCCTCTTCTTTGGGGCAGCCCCTGAGATATTGGAATGCTGCTATCCTGTCCCCCCTCGTCCTTCTCTTCGTTAAACTAGACATACCCAATTCCAGCAGCCTTTCCTTATATGCTTTAGCCTCCAGTCCCCTGATCATCTTTGTTGCTCTTCTCTGTACTCTTTCTAGAGTCTCAACATCTTTTTTACATCGTGGTGACCAAAACTGGATGCAGTATTCCAAGTGTGGCCTTACCAAGGCATTGTAAAGTGGTATTAATACTTCACGTGATCTTGAGTCTATCCCTCTGTTAATGCAGCCTAGCACTGTGTTGGCCTTTTTGGCAGCTGCAGCACACAGCTGGCTCATATTTAAGTGATTGTCCACTAGGACTCCGAGGTCCCTCTCACAGTTACTACTATTGAGCAAGGTACCCCCTATACTATACCTGTACATTTGGTACCCCCTATACTATACCTGTACATTTGAACTAAAACACTGACCAATGTTGTTTCTGAAAAGGGGTAAAACTTGTTTTCCTCCCTCTAGCAATTGTCCAGGGAGATACCTTAGAAGATATATATAACCAAACCAAACTCGTGATTGAAGAACAATCGGATTCCTTCATCTGGGTTCCTTCCAAGGAAAAGCTATAAACTCGCCGAGCCACCTCTGATCCCAACGGAGAAGTATTTAGAAGAAAATTTAATCCTAACTTATTTGGAAGCTTTGGGGAGGGCTGGGGAGGGGGAAAAATTACTTTCACGTTTCTTGCTGTCGATGTGGTTATTATTATTATTATTATTTTTCTGAACATACAACACAAACTGCCGGAAGCCATGAAGGACGCTGATTTGGTCATAAAGGGAAACAAAAAAGAAAGAACATTTTATATGAAAAAAAAACCAAGTCTGCCATATTAAATCTCTCTCTCACACACACATACACACATACCCAAATACCACACAGCACAAACTGTTCTGTGTGCTCCACCACACAGCTTTGTAAGGACGAACCCAGAGGCAGAAATGACCAATCCGTTGCCTCCCTTCCAGCCTGTAATGGCTCAGCTCAGTGTGTTTCTTGGTGGCTGAAAACACACACATACACACACACACAAATCTCCTGGGTGTCTTAATCCTACAGGACGTATCCTTTGAGTAAAGTGGATGTGGTCACAAGTCCTACCTAACGCATCTCTGGAGGAAGAGCTGAACGGCCTGCAGCTTTGCAGAATCTCACCCAAAAGCCACCGACTCTGCTGAGACCTTGAATGCTTTTATTATGATGATTATTACTTTTCCCAGATGTTGGATCGGGGACTTCCTTTGATCATAGTACATCTGTATTTGCAGCACCTCGACTTTCATATAACTATGCATATCTCTCCTTCCTGCCCCCCCCCATCCTCATCCCGATCCACTGGAGCATAATTTTTCCCCCCCTTTCAACTTCAGATCCCACTGTTGCATCTGGATCTCAGTCATTCAATGTGGTTTGTTGGGAAAGAAAGCTCTCATATTGACGTGCGTTCACATGGACACGCAACATTCAGGGTACTTAAAACTTGACCAAGAAGAAGGGTACAATTGGGGGGGGGGAAAGCTTTACATTTTATTTTAATTATCTATATTATCATTTATATGAAAATAGAAGGCGCTTAAAGATGGGATAATTTATTAAAGAATCTATATTGATGTATAGGCTTTCTATAGGTAACAAAATTATTTTGTGAGACATTTTGTAAAGATTAAGCCATGAAAAGGTGAATTACGTTGCACCTTGGCTGGCGGGAGAATGCAAAAGGAGAAATTTCAATTTGCACTATTTCATTCTTTATTTTTCCCCCGGTAGATTTCTTAAGAATTTTTACTTCTATATGTTTGTCCTCTTTGTTTGAATTTAGGAACTTAGGTCTCATGTATTCCTATTTTATTTTAGATAACCAAAATTTACTTGGCATAATACGCCTAAAATATATCTTTTTGTTAAAAAGGGTCCCACCCCACCCTCATTTCCCTCACTCCCATAAATAAACTATTGGGGCAGTTTGAATGTAATTTCTGGTTTATTTTTTTTTTAATTAAGCAGCTGCCATTATAAAATCTCTTACCAGCTTTTCCATAATGGTTTATAGAGAATTTGCCAGTAAGGATGGTTGATAAAAAGCCAATAATTGGTCCAAGGTAGTTGGTAAAGTTATAAATAAAATATTACACAAGCAGAGTTTGGAATCAACCAAAAGAATTCATTTGAAAATCAGCATGCATTTCATGTTTTTAAAAAGTCAAGAAGTTCAACTTTGTAGCAATCGTCTAGAAATTTTGTTTACTAATTATGGAGCATAAAAGCTACCTTCAGCGAACAATTCAGTTGATTCACGGAATAATCCACTTTGCAGAACAACCCATTTTCTTCACAGTACACCTCAATTTGCAGAACAACTAAGTAGTTGCAAACTATCAGTAAACTAAAGCCTAGCCAGTAACAGTTTCTGCTCTTTCCAAGTTCCTTTGGAGAACTGAGGTCAGATTTTTCTTTCTGAGATCACAACTCAGGAAAAAAAATGGAAATAAAATCTTATTTCTCCTATCCAGAATGTTGTTCTTGATGCTTCAGGGCTGCAGCCTTAATATGTTAATGCAACCCCCTAGAAGTGTTTCTTAAGCCTGAATTTCTATATTTCCAAATTCTCTGTTAAGCGGTTGTTTGAATTGTTGAATATTGCTGGAAAGGACAGAAATAATTCTGTCTCAGCCTGTCAAAACCAGATGATCTCAAATTAGTCTTAACTGTTAAATGGTTTTTCAGAGGAGAGAAAATTAATTCTGCCCTAATACTTCCATACCTTTGGAAGTATCAAACAAGAGTGCGGTTTTAATTGGGAAGAATGTTTTAAGAGCAAATATGATTTTTCTCTCTCTCATGTACTTTACAAAAAGAAAGTGTTTTCATTACTGTGGGGTTTTTTTTCCTGAGTTGAAACTTAACTCCTGTGAATATTAGAATTTCAAACTTTATTGGAACGTATGTGCCCTGGAAAACAGGTGAACAACTATATTACAGCAGAATTAAAAACTACAGGTAGTCCTCAACTTATGTCTACTATTGAGATCCCTAAGCCAGGCGTAGGCAACCTTGGCTCTTTTATGACTCATGGACTTCAACTCCCAGAATTCTTGAGCCAGCATGGCCCAGCTTGGAAACCTCTCCCTTTCCCCTCAGCATGGCTGGCTCAGGAATTCTGGGAGTTGAAGTCCACGAGTCATGAAGGGGCCATAGTTCCCCCATGCTGGCTCAGGAATTCTGGGAGTTGAAGTCCACGAGTCATAAAAGAGCCAAGGTTGCCTATCCCTGCCCTAAGCGATGCAGTCGTTAAACAAATCACCACGTCACCAGAGCCGATTTTGCAGCCATTTTTACTACGGTCTTTAAGTGAGTCCAGCTTTCTCAATTAACTCTGCTTGTCGGAAACCAGCTGGGGAGATCACAAATTGTGATCACGTGACGTCAATTTGCTGCAACTATTGTAAATGCCAGCTGGTTGCTAAGCACCCAAATTGCAAACATGTGGCTGCAGAGGACTGTCATAACTGGCTTAACTGGCGTTAAACAAATGATCGTAAGTCGAGGACTAACTATTAATCAGAAAGCTCTTGGATGGAGTGCAATACAAGCAGGAATTTGAACTTTTATGGAGCACTTTCACAAAATGCAAGGTGTCTATAACCACTCGCTTGTCCTTAAAAAAACCTCCCAACACTGAATTATTCCCATTTTAAAAAAGAGAGAGTAAGTCAAAAAGCTTTTTCCAAAAATCTCTTGCTGGTTGGATTTGAGGAACATGAGAGACAAGATTAAAATTATTTTTGTTGGGGGGGGGGCAGATATGACTTTCCTCGTTCTAAGGGGGTTATTGTCTTAGCATGTTGTATAATCATGTTACACCATAATATGGTTTACTGGTTTGTCAGGACAGAGCATGTTATGTGAACGCAGCAATTGTGTTTTGTTAAGTCAGATTTAGGGTTTTGAGCGCTGTGCAAAATGGTGCCACTGAGAGACATGGAAATCCTCTTTTTTTTTTTAACTATATGTAACTTTCTCGGCCAAACCAAACTGATTACAATCGATAAATTATTAACCTGTTTAAAATAAATGAGGGGAAATTGTAAGTACGTTTTTGTTTCTGCACACTAGGTGCAGGGGAAAGAGAAGGAAAGAAGGGAGGGAGGGAGGGAGGGAGGGAGAAAAAAAGAAAGAAAGAGAAAGAAAGAAAGAAAGAAAGAAAGAAAGAAAGAAAGAAAGAAAGAAAGAAAGAAAGTCAATCAATCGGGATGATTTCGTTGAATTATATACCAGATCAAAAGGGCTAGAAACTTTTTTCTTACAAAAACAAATGGAAATCAGTCAGTGTTGAAGTTTTGGAATTGTTTTTGCAGAAATCTGCAGAAAATAAATCCAAAGCTTTGGACACAATGGCTTACTTTCACATCAGCATAAAAGTCTTGATCCAAGATCAGGGCTCAGCACTTTTTGTTACCATCCTGAAGCAAAAAAGCAAACAATCAAAAAAAAAAAACCTACGTTTTTCATTTAGCTGTTTTCTAACCTTCACACCAGTTGTTTTGTTTTGTTCCAGTTTGTTTCTCTCTTAAGCATGCATATCTTTAGGAGAACCAACCTACTGGTAAATGTACTATTCTGCCTTGTGCTATGCTTTTCAGGTTGTCCACAAGTCCTTGGTTACTTTGGTAACTTTTTTTTCTTTTTTTCCCTTTGAATAGGGTTTGTGCTTCATGTTTAGATTTGCAGGGAAGGGAGGGAGGGAGGGAGGGAGGAAGGAAGGAAGTTTATAGGTGAAAGAAAGAAAGAAAAAGAAAGAAAGAAAGAAAGAAAAAGAAAGAAATATTTATAGAAGAAATAAAGGAAGGAAGGAAGGAAGGAAGGAAGGAAGGAAGGAAGGAAGGAAGGAAGGAAGGAAGGAAGGAAGGAAGGAAGGAACAAACACAAACAAACCAACAGAAAAAATTATACAAGAAATAAATGTATGGAAGGAAGGAAGGAAGGAAGGAAGGAAGTTTATAGGGGAAAGAAAGAAAAAGAAAGAAAAGAAAGGAAAGAAAGAGAAAGAAAGTAAGAAAGAAAGAAAGAAAGAAAGAAAGAAAGAAAGAAAGAAAGAAAGAAAGAAAGAAAGAAAGATTTATAGAAGAAATAAATGTATGGAAGGAAGGAAGGAAGGAAGGAAGGAAGGAAGGAAGGAAGGAAGGAAGGAAGGAAGGAAGGAACAAACACAAACAAACAGAAAAATTTATACAAGAAATAAATGTATGGAAGGAAGGAAGGAAGTTTATACAGGAAAGAAAGAAAAAAGAAAAAAAGAAAGAAACAGAAAAATGTATACAAGAAATAAATGTATAGAAGGAAGGAAGTTTATATAGAAAAGAAAGAAGAAAGAAAGAAAGAAAGAAAGAAAGAAAGAAAGAAAGAAAGAAAGAAAGAGAAAGAGAAAAATTTATACAAGAAATAAATATATGTATGAAGGAAGGGAGGAAGGAAGGAGAGGAAGACTTCGAAAGAAAGAAAGCTATAATAAACTCACAAGGAGTCTTGTTCTCCTTACGATTTGCATTCCCATTTGTTTCATGTCTGGAGGCGGATGAGTTTTGTCCTTTTGACAGTTTCAAGAGGTCCCAAACGGTAGCCCGGTTCTTCTCAAGCATTCCATAAACCCACCTCAACCGGATAAACATCTATGGAGACCTAGAGACAGGTAGGGATTCATGCAAAAGAGCAATGCCCCACTGCAAAGGCCATCTCTCCCGCAGACGTTATTGAGATTTGCAAAAAAAAATCCATTTTTTATCCTCCATGGGGAAACGGGTTGGATGTCCCCTGAATGCTTTTTATGCGGGAACATCTTCCTTTCTCCATTCATTCAATCCTCTCCCTCACATCTCTGGACATGGATTGGGAAAGGAGTCTACGTTTAAGTGCAACTGAGTACGGGTAGTCCTCGGCTTACGACCACGACTGAGCCCCAAGTATCTCTTGCTGAGCAAGACGGTTGTTAGATGAGTTTTGTCCCACTTCACCTTCCACGCCACAGTTCTTAAGTGAATCTTTGCGGTTGTTAAGTCTGTAACGTGGTTGTTATGCCAATCTGGCTTCCCCGTTGAGTTTGCTTGTCGAAAGGCCGCAAAACGGGATCACGTGACCCCAGCACAATGCAACCGTCACAAATATGAGTCAGTTGCCGAGCATCCGGTCACGTGACCGTGGGGATGCGGCAACAATCATGTGAAAAACGATCATCAATCACTTTTTTTTCAATTGCCGTCGTAACTTTAAATGGTTACTAAACGAATGGTTGTAAGTCAAGGACTACTTGTAGATTCTAGGAACCAACTGCGTATTTTTGGCCAGGAATAGCAAGGGATAGTAAGAAACAGAGGCCATCTTATTAAAAGATATAAAATCTAGTCCTATTGAACGCTCCCGGAAGGCGATAAAAAAACGTATTTTCTTTTTCATTTCATCCTTCAGGGAACCTTTAAACTTCACTGAATTGCAGGGTTTTTCTTCCAAGGCGAAAAGAAGTAGCTCCCTTACGCTTTAAAGGTTGCAACATTTCACACTTTGGGGAGCATAAAAATCCATTAAAGGCTGACATTGTCAGCTTGACCCATGAAGAAGAAAATCTAAAATCCATAATGTAATCTCTCTCTGTTAGGAACAATCAAAAGAGAAGAGGAAAAACGTCGAAGATTTGAACATTTGTACCTGCTTTGCTGTAGTTTTGATGGTGCATATGGATTCTGGATTTAAAAATAAATCTTACAGCTTCCAAAGATAGTCCTCAATTTATGACCCCAAATGAGCCCAAAGTTTCTGCTGCTAAGCAGGCCAGTTGTTAAGTGAGTTTTGCCTCATTTTACGACCTTTCTTGCCACAGACGTTAAGCAGATCGCTGCAGTTGTTAAGTTAGTAATCCAGTTCTTAAGTGAATCTGGCTTCCCCATTAACTTTGCTTGTCAGAAGGTCGCAAAAGGAGATCACAGGACTCTGAGACATTGCAACTGACATAAACACCTGCCAGTTGCCAAGCCTCCAAATTTCGATCATGTGATCATGAGGACGCTGCAACAGTCAGGAATGTGAAAAACAGCCATAAATCACGTTTTCAGTGCCGTTGTAACTTCAAACGGTCGCTAAACGAATGATCGTAAGTCAACCATTCATTTAGCGACCGTTGGAATTTACAACGGCACTGAAAATGTTATTTATAATTATAATTTGTCTCTCCTAAAGGGTTCTTTAAAAAGCAAATCAAGGGTTCTTTAAAAAGGGTTCTTTAAAAAGTAAATCAAGCTCTTTTTTAAATTATTCTGTTCAGATGCAATGGACTTTCTACTTTTGCAGGACAATCCCGTACAGTCAAGTTCCTGAAAAATAAGTACGGCCAGGTCAGGAGTTTTCCTAATTTTTTCCACATTTGTGTGGGTGGGGTGACACCGCCCTACCTTCTTTGGTGGATGTTTGGCAAATCTAGGTAGAAGCAGAATTTTTCCAAAGCTATAAGTCAGGGGTCTTCAAACTTGACCCTTTTATGACTTGTGGACTTCAACTCCCAGAATTCCTCAGCCAGCGTGCCTGGCTGAGGAATTCTGGGAGTTGAAGTCCACAAGTCATAAAAGGGCCAAGTTTGAAGACCTTGCTTTAGAGAAATACCTTAGAGCAGTGTTTCTCAACCTTGCACTGATGACGTTACCTAGTATGGTAATGAAACGTCTGCAAGAAAACAAGCAAGCTCGGAGAGCACCAAGGACCCCTCATTTCAACCCTGAGCTACAAATATTCTCCTTTATTGGTATGTTAGAATGGGTCTGATGTGCCTATTCTGTTCTCCTGGGCAGCCCATTCTTTTGATGTCTCCTTGAAGACAATACTCTAAGAGGCTGGAAGTGAAACAGAGCAACACAAGATGAATTCAGATCATCAGAACAATAAAAAAAATAGAGATTCTGTTTCCTTTCTCTTCTCATAAGGGAACTTTTTGTTAGAAAATGAAAGCGATATTAGCACATTCCACCTTGGCAGGCTACAGAGGACAAAACAGCCATTCCATAAACTTCGCTGAAGGAAGGGACAGAGGCAGCCCGAAGTCTAAAAACTTAGAATTTTTGGTAGGAAAACAAACATTGCAAGCTTGTAGACTTGCAGTTCATAACATTTAAAATAGGCATACCGGGAAAATGCATATAAATAACATTTAAAATACATTGCTGTTGTTGTTAGTTTTGACGTTGTGTTCGACCCATCACGACCCCATGGACAACGTTCCTCCAGGCCTTCCTGTCCTCTACCATCTTCTGGAGTCCATTTAAGCTCATGCCTACTGCTTCAGTAACTCCATCCAGCCACCTCCTTCTCTGTCATCCCCTTCTTCGATTGCCCTCAATCTTTCCCAGCATTAGGCTCTTCTCCAGTGAGTCTTCCTTCTCATTAGGTGGCCAAAGTATTTGAGTTTCAACTTCAGGATCTGGTCTTCTAAAGAGCAGTCAGGGTTGATCTCCTCTAGGACTGACCAGTTTGATCACCTTGCAGTCCAGGGGACTCGCAGGAGTCTTCTCCAGCACCATAGTTCAAAGGCCTCCATTCTTTTGTGCTCAGCCTTTCTTGTGGTCCAGCTTTCACAGCCATTTAAAATACACACACCAGGAAAATGCATATCACACCATATTCTAAATATCCAAAGCTTAATTTGGGGGTGATATCTCTGGATACAAATGAATTAAAAAGAATCTTAAGCCACAGCTTATATAAAGACAGTGTCCCACTCCCACATATGGGGTCCTGGGTGCTCTCTGAGTTTGGTTGCACTTTTTGTCTGCAAAGTAATGGATTGATCCATTGTAGTAGTCACGATCTTCCCTCACCCCAATCGTGACTCCTACAGTGAATCAACCCATTACTTCGAAGACGTTCTTTTGTTGGTTCGAGTGTCGTAGTTCTTGAGGTGTTAAGTTTGGACACGATGTTTATAAGATGCGATAATCACGGTAAGGGGGTAAAGGTCGTACATTGTTTAAGTCACACTAGTCTGATAAAATAAGACTTTCTAAAACTTTAATCCTATGGCCTGGAGGAAGAACAATTTAGAATATGCCACACTGAGCATTCGAGTGAGCATAAATCATGTCACATCTTTCCTAGGAAGGACAGGATCAGGAATATTCCATCAAGAAGGAAAAGCAACTTTTGAATCTTAGTCTAAGTCATGACAAAATCCTTCAAGGCTTTTTTTTTTTTTTTAACTCGTGGAACTGCTTGCCTGAACTTTACCAACCCAGTAAAAGGATAGGTAGCATTGTTCTGTCTGAAGAGGAGAACTAACTTATTATAAATCTCAAATTCCCCAACTGGCAATCTTAGATTAAATATAATAATAATAAAGTTGGAAGGGACCTTGGAGGTCATCGAGTCCAACCCCCTGCTCAGGCAGGAAACCCTATACCATTTTGGACAAATGGCTGTCCAGTCTCTTCTTAAAAACTTCCAGTGTTGGAGCATTCACTGCTTCTGGAGGCAGGTTGTTCCACTGGTTAATTGTTCTCACTGTCAGGAAGTTTCTCCTTAGTTCTAGGTTGCTTCTCTCCTTGATCAGTTTCCATCCGTTGCTTCTTGTCCTGCCTTCAGGCGCTTTGGAGAATAGCTTGACTCCCTCTTCTTTGTGGCAGCCCCTGAGATACTGGAAAACTGCTATCCTGTCCCCCCTCGTCCTTCTCTTAGTTAAACTAGATATACCCAATTCCAGCAACCGTTCCTTATATGTTTTAGCCTCCAGTCCCCTAATCATCTTTGTTGCTCTTCTCTGCACTCTTTCTAGAGTTTCAGCATCTTTTTTACATCGTGGTGACCAAAACTGGATGCAGTATTCCAAGTGTGGCCTTACTAAGGCAATGTAAAGTGGTATTAACACTTCATGTGATCTTGATTGGATTACATTTATTTCCAAAAAATACCCTGTGCCTCTTTTGGCAAGGAACATTTGCTCAACAGAAGAACGTAAAGTTAAACTGTCCAGATCGTAACCTAAAAAAAAAAAAAATTGGGTAACTATCTAGCACAGTATTTCTCAAACTCTGCAATGTTAAAATACGTGGACTTCAACTCCCAGCATGCTGGCTGGGGGGGATTCTGGGAGTTGAAGTCCAAACATCTTAAAGTAGCTGAGCTTGATAAAAAAAGCTGGTCCCTAGGACCTAGATAGAAAGTCATTGACAGTCAAAGCAGAGCTAAATGGAGTAATTGTCAGCTCAGAAGCTGTTTTTGGAGACGAATGGATTCAGTCACACCTGAATTCAGTGAGCAGACTTCAGTGCATTAAGACCTTGGAATACAACTTGATGGAGGATTAAATAAAACCAATAGATGGAATTATAGACAGCACATGGAAAATATGCAGAATATTTCCAGTCTTTCCATAGCTTTGCCCATTTGAAAGGCAACAGCAAAACAGAACTCACAATTGGCCCTGTACTCTGTGTGATTTCTAATAGGTCTCATGTACTAAGGAACGGGTGTGGTGGTGAACCAGGAGACTGTGAGTTCTAGTCCCACCTTAGGCATGAAAGCAGCTGAGTGACTTTGGGCCAATCACCAGGAGACTCTGAGTTCTAGTTCTACCTTAGGCGTGAAAGCCAGCTGGGTGACTTTGAGCCAATCACAGGAGACTGAGAATTCTAGTCCCACCTTAGGTGTGAAAGCAGCTGGGTGACTTTGAGCCAATCACCAGGAGACTGAGAATTCTAGTCCCACCTTAGGTGTGAAAACAGCTGGGTGACTTTGAGCCAATCACCAGGAGACTGTGAGTTCTAGTCCCACCTTAGGCGTGAAAGCCAGCTGGATGACTTTGGGCCAATCACCAGGAGACTGTGAGTTCTAGTCCCACCTTAGGCGTGAAAGCCAGCTGGGTGACTTTGAGCCAGTCACCAGGAGACTGAGAATTCTAGTCCTTCAGCATGAAAGGTGGCTGGGTCAGAGTGGGCCAATCACTCTTTATCAGCTCAACCCACCTCACAGGATTGTCGTTGTGGAAAAAATAGGAGGAGGAAGGGGTATTGGGTATTTTTCCCGCTTTGAGATAGTCAAAATAATAATAAAGATGGAGTAAACATCTAATTCATAAATAAGTGAGTCAACATGGGAATTTGCACATTCAATTAAATCTTTAATATTTTTTCATGTAAAGAGAAAAGGTAAAGGAAATAGGACAGGTTCTACATAAAGGCTTGCGGTGGGACAACCCAGTTAAATAATTATAAAGTTCCTGCGAGCGTTTAAAAAATATCACATTTTCCCAGGAAGGTTTTTAAAGAACCCTTGCTAACTTTCTGAGGATCGAACTGCTTGGAAAACCCAAGTTTTTAGCCATTCAAGAAGTAAAACCCATGTTCGGCTCATCTGGATTTGCTCTTCAAGCAAGTTAGATGGAAACTCCATTCCAACTCTGATGACAAAAATCACGAGCTGGTGGAAAATATTAGACTTGCTCTTGACCTAGGAGAGTAGCAAAACCCCAAAACATGCTTATTTGTGTAGGGCATAGACCAGGGATAGGCAACCTTGGCTCTTTTATGACTTGTGGACTTCAACTCCCAGAATTCCTGAGCCAGCATGGCTCAGCCTGGAAATCTCTCCATTTCTCCTCAGCATGGCTGGCTCAGGAATTCTGGGAGTTGAAGTCCACCAGTCATAAAAGAGCCAAGGTTGCCGACCCCTGGCATAGACAGTTGCCAATCTAGACAGACAAATAACACTTTCTATCCATAAAAAGCAGGGCTTTAATTTTCTTGGGACCTCATTTTTGAAACAAATGGCAATGTGGAATCTTGGCAAATTCAGTCTTTCTCAATTATGTTTAAAAAAAACCAGGATTGTTATTTTTTTTTCCGTGTTGAATTTGACGACTCCATACATTAACGAGTAACGACATTCTGTGCGTTTCGTTCTTTTCACTTGCTTTGATCGGATGTTTCTTCACTCAGATGTAATCTTGTGGGGTGGGCTTACTCTGAATCGGAAGTGGAGTCTACAAATGCGCTAGACAGCTTTCACTCCTGTGAAGTATAGATACTCGACGCATCCATTCCATTTGTGTAAAAAAATAAAAAATAAAATAAAGCACACACAATAAAAAAAAAAGAAAGTAAGTTAAGATGTATGTTTCATACCATCTGTGTCTTCGTGTGTTTATTTGAGCCTCGAGCTTATTTGAATTTGCCATCCTTACTCACTAGAAATGCTCACAAGATCCTCAAGGGATGGATTACAAATAGTCCTCCACCTACAACCACAAGTGAGCCCAAAATTGATGTTGCTGAGAAATTTGTTAAGTGAGCTTTGCTCCGTTTTACAATTTTTCTTGCCACATTTGTTAAGTGAATCCCTGCAGTTGTTAAATGAGTAAAAACGATTGTTAGTGAATCTGACGTTTTCATTGACTTTAGATTAGATAACCTTTATTTGTCATTTTTTACTATGAGCACAATGGCACACATTAAAAATGAAATTTAGTTGCCCGCTCTCAAAGTGAAACACATACATGACACACACCCAAACATACTATGAACAACATATGTATAGACCCACATCCCTACATATACGTAGCAATAAATATTAAATATTGTCCATCTTGAATATATAACGGAAGGAGGAAGCTTTAGAGTTCACAAAATTAATACTGTATGGAACAAAACTGAGACTGAATCTGGATGTTCTGCTTCGGATACCACAAAGCCCCCTCCTCCCAGAAGGTAACAAAGAAAACAGGTTTTGGGAAAGGATGTGTCATGTCCCAGACAATCTTGCAGACCCTGCTCAAGCAACGCTTCTGTGGTATGTCCTGGATAGAAGGAAGTGAACTGCCAATGATCTTTTCAGCTGTCCTCACCACTCTCTCCACCACCTTCATGTCCGAAGCAGGGATGCTTCCAAACCAGACTGTGATACTGTATGACAGGATGCTCTCGATTGTCCCTCTGTAAAAAGTGATCAGGACAGGGGAAGGAAGATGTGCTTTTCTCATGCGACACAGAAAATGCAGACGCTGATGTGCCCGCTTCACCAGTGTCTTACTGTTGAGCGACCAAGCCAGCCTACTTGTTAACTGCACACCCAGGAATTTGATGCTGGTAACCATCTCCACAGGTGAATCATTAATGCACAGAGGAGTGTGGCTGTGCCTGCCTTTTCTGAAATCAGCTATGATCTCTTTGGTTTTTCCAATGTTTAAAACTAGGCTGTTCTCCTTACACTAGTTCACCAACCCCTCAACCTCCTTGCAGTAAGCACCCTCATTGTCTTTGCTTTGCTTGTGAAAAGATCACAAAAGGTGACCACATGATCCCGGCACACTGCAATCGTCATAAATATGAAACAGTTGTCAAGCATCTGAATGTAAATCACGCAGCCATGGGGATGCTGCAACGGTCATAAGTGTGAAAAATGGCCATAACTCACTTTTTTCAGTGACGTCATAACTTCGGTCACTGAATGAATAGTTGTAAGTCAAGGACTACATGTAATTTGGGCCATCTCTCACAGAAGTAAATTCCTGTTGTCTGCCACCTCAAACTTTCAAAAAGAAGTCTGGTCTATTAATGCAACACAGGTAGTCCTCTACTTACAACGGTTAGTTTGGTGACCATTCATAGTTACAACCGCACTGAAAAAAAGTGACATATGACTGTTTCTCCACACTTACGACCGTTGCGGCATCCCCATGGTCACACCATCAAAATTCAGACGCTTGGCAACTGACTCATAGTTATGACGGTCGCAGTGTCCCTGGGGGGTCACGTGATCCCCTTTTGCAACCTTCTGAAAAGCTAAGTCAAGGGAGGGAAGCCAGATTCACTGAACAGCTATGTTGCTAACTTAATAGCTGCGGTGATTCACTTAACAAATTGTGCTAAGAAAGGTCGTAAAAGGGGGCAACGTTCACGTAACGAATGTCTTGCTTAGCAGCCAAACCTTGGGGCTCCATTGAGATCGTGGGTTGAGAACTATCTGTAGATCAATCTTGAGTAAATTTAAATGGAAAAAGTTCAGAGAAGAGCAACTAAGATGATGATGATGATGATGATGATAAAGTTGGAAGGTACCTTGGAGGTCATCTAGTCCAACCCCCTGCTCAGGCAGGAAACCCTATACCATTTCAGACAAATGGCTGTCCAGTCTCTTCTTAAAAACTTCCAGTGATCAAAGGCCTGGAGACTAAAACATACGAAGAACGGCTGCAGGACTTGGGTTTGGCTAGTCCAGAGATAGGCAATTTTGGCTGGCTCAGGAATTCTGGGAGTTGAAGTCCACGAGTCATAAAAGAGCCAAGGTTGCCTACCCCTGGGTCAGTCTAAAGAAAAGAAGTTTGCTCGTTGTGCTATCGTCATAAGGTCATGAACTTTCCGACGGTGTTTCTTCTCCCCCAGTTGGATAAGAGGTTTCTTGGCCTCCCGTCCTGCTCTTTGTTACGAACCTTTGACTGGTTTCTCTCTTCGTTGGACCTTAATTCCTCTTTGAAGGATTGTCACTCCTGTTAATTGGTCACCTTGTCGAACGGTGGTCTAGTTGTAGGTGCTCCATCACTGGAGGTTTTTAAGAAGAGACTGGACAGTCACTTGTCTGAGATAGTATAGGTTCTCCTGCTTGAGCTGGGGGCTGGACTAGAAGACCACCAAGGTCCCTTCCAGATTCTAGTCTAGTCTAGTCTAGTCTAGTCTAATCTAGTCCAATCTCTATTTTCTATTCTATTCTATTCTATTCTATTTCTATTCTATTCTATTCTATTCCAATCTCTATTTTCTATTCTATTCCAATCTCTATTTTCTTTTCTATTCCAATCTCTATTCTATTCTATTCTATTCTATTCTATTCTATTCTATTCTATTCTATTCTATTCCAATCTCTATTTTCTATTCTATTCCAATCTCTATTTTCTATTCTATTCTATTCTATTCTATTCTATTCTATTCTATTCTATTCTATTCTATTCTATTCTATTCTATTATTAACAAACAGCCAAGAACTACCAAGGAGAAAACCGCATTCCCACCAACACAGACACGACAAGCTAATGAACATAAACCTGGAGCAAACCCCACACTCACTAGCAACAACGATGTTACCTACGAAACATCCACAAGCAAACAACCAAGATCAGACCGCACCAGAAACCCAAGCTTCAATAGGGAACGACTGCAAAATCGCAGGCAATATGATCATGGGGGGGGAAAAATAAAATAAAATGAAATACTGAAGAGAAGGAGAAAAGGCTAATAATTCAAAGCCTCCCTTTCTCGCCATCTGTTCTGGGAACGGTAATTGACATGGCGCATTTAACGGATCCTCTATTAAGCATTAGAACCTGCCAAATGGCATGTTTTTAGTAGCTAAATCGCAACCGCTCCAGACAAAGTGATGCTGAAATGACCTCTGTACGCACAGATACACACACAGTTAAAAAAAAAAAAATACTAACCGCAAATCAGGCCTGACCAAACAAAGGCAAGAAAAGGCAATAATAGCATGTGACAGGCTGACAGGGGCTCCATATGGCTGCCCCATAAATGTTCACAGTTTCAGACAAACACACTTTTGAGCAAAAGTGATGCTCTTCCAATGTTCTTCAGCAGTGGGAAATTAATCTTCCCTCTCTCTGTGGTCCACCTCCTCATCGTGGGGCGACTGAGTCAAACTTGATGCAACCTTGGAGCAGATGGCCTGTGTGCATCCCAATGAATGCCACAGAAGGTCCTTCTCTGTCAAAACTGGAAACGCAGCCCGCCGAAAAGGCAGGCGTTCCCTTCCGAACAAAGTCGACAGAATGCAAACTGTGCTTTTGGCAATTTCGGAGCAGATGGGGCTGGCAGACATTTGCAAACGGCTGAACCGTTCCCAAAAGATCGGTCTTCGTTGCTAGAAGGACTTAGAAGGCAAGGCAAGCGATCCACAGTTTGAGGATTCCGTAGAAGGAGAAACCTCACTGAAGGGAAACTGACTGACTCCTCAAGAGATTTTTACTTCTCTCTCTTTTTTTCATTTATTCAATTTATATGCCTCCCGTTTCAATGGGAAAGTGACTCTGGGTGGCTTACAAAAAAGATAATGTAAAACAATTAAAACTCAGAGAGATTGTGGGGTCCCTGGTGCTCTCCAAGCGTGACTGTTTTCTTGCAGACGTTTCATAACCCTACTAGGTAGCATCATCCATGCTAGAAGAGGCTGGGGCTTGCTCATCTAACAGTAGACATATAGAGATAAACATCTACATACTACTCAAAAGACATAGCTAAAACAGAAACATGTCCTAGTGTTATGTTCTCCAGTACTTGCTTGTTAATCACCTTTACTGTCCAAGGAATATGCAGGAGTCTTTGGAATGGATGGAATAGAATAGAATAGAATAGAATAGAATAGAATAGAATAGAATAGAGAATAGAATAGAATAGAATAGAATAGAATAGAATAGAATAGAATAGAATAGAATAGAATAGAATAGAATACAGAATACAGAATACAGAATACAGAATAGAATAGAATAGAATAGAATAGAATAGAATAGAATAGAATAGAATAGAATAGAATACAGAATACAGAATAGAATAGAATAGAATACAGAATAGAATAGAATAGAATAGAATACAGAATACAGAATAGAATAGAATACAGAATAGAATAGAATAGAATAGAATAGAATACAGAATACAGAATACAGAATACAGAATACAGAATAGAATAGAATACAGAATAGAATAGAATAGAATAGAATAGAATAGAATAGAATAGAATAGAATAGAATACAGAATACAGAATACAGAATAGAATAGAATAGAATAGAATAGAATAGAATAGAATAGAATAGAATAGAATAGAGAATAGAATAGAATAGAATAGAATACAGAATACAGAATACAGAATAGAATAGAATAGAATAGAATAGAATAGAATAGAATAGAATATTTATTTATTTATTTATTTTCATTAACTTATATGCCGCCCTTCTCCCCATGGGACTCAGGGCGGCTCACAGCATGTTAAAACAATATAAAACATTATCCCCTATAAAAGCCAATTAAAAACCAAATATTTATCGCTGTGTCTTATTAAAATCATTAAAATTGTCCCTATTTAAAATTCACCCTAGGTCAGACCCGC
>NW_015391096.1:45920-50195 GCF_001527695.2 Protobothrops mucrosquamatus
AGGAAGGAAGGAAGGAAGGAAGGAAGGAAGGAAGGAAGGAAGGA
The DNA here is from genome assembly GCF_001527695.2 of Protobothrops mucrosquamatus. NCBI lineage: Eukaryota > Metazoa > Chordata > Lepidosauria > Squamata > Viperidae > Protobothrops > Protobothrops mucrosquamatus. The sequence goes on from NW_015391096.1 coordinate 45,965, forward strand.
AGGAAGGAGAGAAATAAAGGCGAGAGGGAGGGAGGAAGAAGTGAAGGAGTGTGAGGAGATATAGAGAAGGAAGGAAGGAAGGAAGGAAAGAAAGAAGGAAAGAAGGGATCGAGGGAGGGAGGGAGGGAGGAAGGAAGGAAGGAAGGAAGGAAAGAAAGAAGGAAAGAAAGAAAGAAGGAAAGAAGGGATTGAGGGAGGGAGGGAGGGAGGGAGGAAGGAAGGAAGGAAGGAAGGAAGGAAGGAAGGAAGGAAGGAAGGAAGGAAGGAAGGAAGGATGGATTTCAGGTCCAAAAAGAAATTGGGGGATGAGCAGACATCTTAAAATCACAGGAGAAGTTTTTTTTCCAAGAAACATCACAAAGAGGAATCCTTCTCTGCAACTGTTTTCATTGCCAAAATCTGGACATCCTCAAAGATTGGCATGGAAGCTCACATTCCGGCTTCCCAGAGGAGACCCAAAGCTTTTCTTCAAAGCTAAAACTCAACATCACTCCTACAGAAGCCACACAAGGAAGGAGAAAAGGTTGCAGGTGGCTAAAGGCCAAACAATACAGTAGCTGACATTTTCATTTTGCTAGTGGCATGCAGGGGTGTCTTCAGAAGAGTGCAGAAAAGGAAGTCTTGACACACAAGTCTTGTCCTTGTTTATATGCATTTTAAACATTTTAAAAATACGGGATTTTGGTCCCCCCAAACAAGCATCTGCAGCTAGAATCTTTCTTTCTTTTTCTTTCTTTCTTTCTTTCTTTCTTTCTTTCTTTCTTTCTTTCTTTCTTTCTTTCTTTCTTTCTTTCTTTCTTTCTTTCTCTTTCTTTCTTCCTTCCTTCCTTCCTTCCCTTCTTTTCCTCCTTCCTTTCCTCCTTCCCTCTTTCCTTCTCCCTCCCTCCCTTCATCCCCCTTTCTTTTCATTTCTTCCTCCTTCCTTCCTTTTCTTTCCTTCTTTAATTCCTTCTTTTCCTTCCTTCCTTCTTCTTTAATTTCCTTTTTTCCTTCCTTCCACATTTCAACACAATTGATATTAACAGCGTGCTCCACCAGCCCCTTTAAAGGCATCTGCCTGCTCTTTGGCATTTGTAGATTTTTTTATTTTGCTGCCTGAAAAGGTTATCTTCATAGCAACCAAAGCTTTTCTCCTGGACTGATTTTAACTTTCTGCAGCGAACCTCTTTAAACAGGGGGGGGGGGGGAATTGTACCATGAATTCTCAGTGGCTCATTTGACATTCTGACTAAGAAAGAAGTCAGGCAGTAGCACTTGACAAGGGTGGTGAATAACCTTCATTGGGAGAAAAGATCTAAATCTTTTGTTGGCATCTTTCTTACATTTATGGAGAGTAAAACTGTTCATTGGCTTTTAATTTTGTTCAATCAGCCCACATATCCTTCTCAATACTATAGGCGCTTTGTACCCGTTTACAATCAGCTCTGGACCTATGGATGGTGGGTTTGTTCTCCAGGCTTGCTGTTTACAGAATAACAGAATAATAAAGTTGGAAGGGACCTTGGAGGTCTTCTAGTCCAACCCCCTGCTGAATCAGGAAACCTTACACAATTTCAGACAAATGGCTGTCCAGTCTCTTCTTTAAAACTGTTAGATCGCGCAGGCAGTAAGACACGAGTCGAGTGACAGTCAGCTCTTGGTTTATTGGCAAGGCATAAAGTAAATCCGGACTGGCTCTCTGGGCCAGGGGAGCCCTCTTTTATGGGATTCCCCTGGCTTGTAATCACACAATTCCATTGGCTGGCAAGACCCTGTTGCTAGTTAGCCAACCAGCAACGGGCNGACTCAGGGCGGCTCACAGCATGTTAAAACAATATAAAACATTATCCCCTATAAAAGCCAATTAAAAACCAAATATTTATCGCTGTGTCTTATTAAAATCATTAAAATTGTCCCTATTTAAAATTCACCCTAGGTCAGACCCGCTTGCTGAAAAAGCCATGTCTTGAGGGCGCGGCGGAAAGTTAGGAGATCCGGAATCATCCGGATCTCGGGGGGTAGTTCGTTCCAGAGGGTGGGGGCACCCACAGAGAAGGCCCTCCCCCTGGGGGTCGCCAGCCGACACTGCTTGGCCGACGGCACCCTGAGGAGGCCCGCTCTGTGGGAGCGTACCGGTCTGTGAGAGGGAATCTGTGGCAGAAGGCGGTCTCGGAGGTATAGAATAGAATAGAATAGAATAGAATAGAATAGAATAGAATAGAATAGAATAGAATAGAATAGAATAGAATAGAATACAGAATACAGAATAGAATAGAATACAGAATAGAATAGAATAGAATAGAATAGAATAGAATAGAATAGAATAGAATAGAATAGAATAGAATAGAATACAGAATACAGAATACAGAATAGAATAGAATACAGAATAGAATAGAATAGAATAGAATAGAATAGAATAGAATAGAATAGAATAGAATACAGAATACAGAATAGAATAGAATAGAATAGAATAGAATAGAATAGAATACAGAATACAGAATACAGAATAGAATGGAATAGAATGGAATAGAATAGAATAGAATAGAATAGAATAGAATAGAATAGAATAGAATAGAATAGGAACATGAATAGAATATAGAATATAGAATATGGAATGGAATGGAATAGAATAGAGAATGGGATGGGATGGGATAGGATGATAGAATAGAATAACAGAGTTGGAAGGGACCTTGCAGGTCATCTAGTCCAACCCCCCGCCCAAGCAGGAGACCCTACACCATTTCTGACAGAAGGCAATCCAGTCTCTTCTTGAAAGCCTCCAGTGATGAAGCTCCCACAACTTCTGAAGGCAACTTCTCCAGCACCTACATTTGGTTGTTAGGCTGATGTCCTTGTTTTTCCCTCTCCGGCTCATGTTCATCATTGCTGTGCGACCCAGTGCCATCGGACGTTTTATTTCTGAGTTTTATCTATTTATTTTATTTATTCTGAGATTAACGTTTGATTGTTGCGATTTCCCTCCTTTCCTGCAAAAGCTTATAATGTGTATACAAAACATGACGTCTTCCCATTTGAACCCTTGAGACACAGGAAGGGGAAAAAGAGTGAGCGACTCACAATTACTTGCGTGGAATGCAACAAAGAGAAGGAAAGGTGATGCTAGATACTCATCCTTGGATTAATTTGAATTAACCCCTGCTCAGTTTCGAGATTTCAATCTCCACGTTTTGATTCTAGCATGAAGAAAGTAAGGCACCAGTTAATAAAGGCGCTTCCCTCCAACTTATATGTTCTTGCTGGTATGTCACAGCTGATTCTGTGCATCAGCAGCATCACATGCAACACAACGTGACCGTAGCAAATGACAACGTGCCTGGGATGACATCACCTCAAAAAGGCTGCCGGAGCCATGTGTGTATAAATCAGTCCACGCGGGTTTAGGAAATCGGTAATGCCTAGCAAAACGTCCAAAAGTTTTCTTTTAAAAAAAGAAAAAAAGAAAAGAATGAAAATAAAAAATAAAATAAAATAAAAAGGGAATGAAAATCTCTTTGAATTTTTTACTGCCTTGCCAGGTTAGAGTGACATTACTGAAATCTGATTAATTTTACCGTGATTGAGGGAGGGAGAGGGGAGGGAGGGAGGGAAGGAGGAAGGAAGGAAGGAAGGAAATATTTCAGGCCTAAAAAGAAACTCAAGTAAATGAACAGTACAGGTAGTCTTTTTAAGGGGTATCTGTGGAGCCCTCCTTTTACTTCTGCATAAATAGATATTAAGCTACATTACTCAGATCCTACAAGTAGTCCTTGACTTACAACAGTTTAGTGACCATTTGAAGTTACAACAGCACTGAAAAAAGTGATTTATGATCGTTTTTCATGCTTACGATCGTTGCAGCATCCCCAGGGGTCACGTGATCAGAATTCAGATGCTTGGCAACTGACTCGTATTTAGGACGGCTGCAGTGTCCCAGAGTCACGTGATCCCCCTTTTGCGACCTTCTGCCAAGCAAAGTCAATGGGAGAGCCAGATTCACTTAACAATCGTGTTATTAACTTAACAACTGTAGTGATTCACTTAACAACTGTGGCAAGAAAGATCATTACAAGTGGCAAAATTCACTTAACAACTGTCTCTCGCTTAGCAACAAAAATTGGGGGTTAAATTGCAGTCATAAGTCTAGGACTACCTGTATAGTCACAGCAGTTTAAGAAACTTGCCATTGTTTATTGCTAACAGCTGAAGGAAGGAAGGAAGGAAGGAAGGAAGGAAGGAAGGAAGGAAGGAAGGA
>NW_015391097.1:0-1535 GCF_001527695.2 Protobothrops mucrosquamatus
ATTTTAATATAATTTTAATTACGACACAGCTACTAATATTTGGCTTTTAATTTGGTCTTAGAGGGGTTTTTATTTTGGTATTTATTAATTTTTTTGGTATTTTATTGTTACTTGTTTTTAATATGCTGTGCACCGCCCTGAGTCCTTCGGGAGAAGGGCGGTATATAAATCTAAACAAATAAATAAATAAATAAATAAACACTTCACGTGATCTTGATTCTATCCCTCTGTTAATGCAGCCTAGCACTGTGTTGGCCTTTTTGGCAGCTGCAGCACACTGCTGGCTCATATTTAGGTGATTGTCCACTAGGACTCCGAGGTCCCTCTCACTGTTACTACTATTGAGCAAGGTGTCCTTGTACTTGTGCATTTGGTTTTTCTTGCCTAAATGTAGAACCTTGCTTTTTTCACGATTGAATTTCATTTTGTTAGATAGTGCCCAGTGTTCAAGTCTGTCCAGATCCTTCTGTATCTTAAGCCTGTCTTCTGGAGTGTTGACTATTCCTGCCAGCTTGGTGTCGTCTGCAAATTTGATGAGTTCTCCATCTATCCCCTTGTCCAAATCGTTGATGAAGATGTTGAAGATCACTGGGCCCAGAACAGAGCCCTGGGGCACCCCACTACACACTTCCCTCCATGTAGATGCGGTTCCATTGAGGACCACACGCTGAGTACGGCCGGTCAGCCAGCTACGGATCCATCTGGTGGTGATGCTGTCTACCCCACATTTTTCTATCTTATCAAGTAGTAGGTTGTGATCTACTTTATCAAATGCCTTACTGAATCTGTGCCATTCTAAGCCCCCTACCCACCCAATCTTGGTCCTGTGATGCAGAACCTGTAACCTGTGCTGTGTTTCCTAGTGGATCCCTGTTTTTAAATAAAAATATAAAAAAAAACTAACAAAAACTAATAATTAAGATAGAAAAGAGAAGAAAAGAAAGACTAAAAAAGAAAGTCAAAAGTGCAGAGAGAAAAAGAAATTCAAAGAAATGACTTCTTTTTTCTTTTACCACAGATATAAGTATAAATTAGCATTAAGCTAATTAGCATCATACCTTTCTTTTTTTCTATTATATACTATTTTTTCCTAATCATCAAATCCATATAATTTTATTTTTTCCCGTTTCATGCAAAAAGTCCAGAATGATCTACTAATTTTAATTTTTTTTATTTGGAAAAAAAATCTAATACAGTGGTTAAAAAACACAGAGCATTGTTGTTCCTGTTGAGATCAGGGCCAGGTTTGTGTTAGAGCCCAGCATTTTCTACTTTCTTCCATTATTCATCGCTCCCATTGTGGAACCCCTCACTTCTGGAGACCCAGATGATGCCCTCCTCTACTATGGGATGGCAGTCAAAACCAAAGTCCTGAGGAATTTTTGCTGTGGAAAACTTGCATTCAGATTTTAGTATGATTTTTTTTTCTTTAATGCTTTATGGATCTCATGGGTTGCAAATATCTGTAAACCTGCTGGAATCTAAAGATAACCATCGTTTCAGTATTTATGCTGGGCACAATACAATAAAGTGAC
>NW_015391097.1:2410-6431 GCF_001527695.2 Protobothrops mucrosquamatus
TCCTCTACTATGGGATGGCAGTCAAAACCAAAGTCCTGAGGAATTTTTGCTGTGGAAAACTTGCATTCAGATTTTAGTATGATTTTTTTTTCTTTAATGCTTTATGGATCTCATGGGTTGCAAATATCTGTAAACCTGCTGGAATCTAAAGATAACCATCGTTTCAGTATTTATGCTGGGCACAATACAATAAAGTGACTGAATGCTGAAAGACTGCAGCAAAATTCATGCACTGTGGAAAAGTTTGAAAAGGTTGCAGTGACAGTGACATTTAAATCATCTAGGGATTTTCCGGAATAGACGCAACAGCACAGAAAAAGCTCTTTATTGTTGAGGCATATATTATGACTACACAGGCACAGATACACACATTGTATTATGTTTTGAAATATGTATTTTCAGAGCAATATTTAAAATGATTATTACGTGAGTTAGATATGTTTGCCATCAAATGCTGTTCATAATGAGCATGTCTGTGAAGGCAGAAGCCACATGCTGACTTCTGACTGTGTTCATTCATGTTTTCCCCGTCATATCCCAGGGGCTTTTTTTAAATAGTTGTTTTCTTATTAATATTATTCAGAAATAACATGGTAGTATATACGTTAGCAGAATTGGGTTGAATAACCTGAAGCATTTCTGCTGAGCAATAGCTTAGAATTCCTACTGTTTGCATGTTTAATAAAATGATATTAAATGCATCAATACACTTAACTCATTTCTCTATCGTCTAGTAATATAATCACAGCTCAACCTAATGGACCAGATTAGGCCTACAGGCCTAAGATCCTCAATTCATGTGATGTGTAAACCAGTTATATGTAAGATATTTCCAAGGACACATGGAAGGGACGCTAATATTCAAAGTTTATGTCTTATCATTTGATTATTATTATTTTTTTAATGTCACAAAATTTCTTACCCTGTCCAATTAATTAACTTTGGATTTGTTCAATTCCACTGAGCACATGCAAGGAATTTTCATATTGTGAAGATTAAATGCTATGACAATTAAGATGTAAAGCATCAGGACTTCGTATTTTTCGATAATACTCTTCTACTGCAAATGATACAACATATGTGTGAATGTCTGTTGGCTCTAAATAAATCGGTTGCTTCTTTTCAGAAGCAGCCTGGGTCTTGTAATGTCTCATATTTTTATGTCTCATATTTTCCAAAGCAATCTCCTCTGAAAATGTTCAGTTGCAAATGTCAACAATTGCTTCTCAATATAACTGGAAGAGAACAGCCAAGGCGGTGGAGGCAACCTGTGGGGGATGGAAGACATGCTGTATGGAACATACAGTCCCTTGCCAGTGCTCCTTCCCTCCCTCCATTGAAATCTAGGCAACTAATTCACTCTGCTTCATGGTAAGGCGGGCCTGATATGAATATTTTGCTGTGCATAATTTCATGAATGCAGCAGACTAGAATTAACTGAATTGACTCTTTCGGGATTGAAAGTATTGATTCTTTGTTAAATCAAAATGACTGGAGCCTTTAATCCAGTTCTGATACTTGCTTTCTAGGGAGCAATTTAATTATTTATTGATTAAATAATTAAAATCTATTACTTGGGACTCCTCCATGGCTCTCAATTTATATTACACAGACCCAGTTATGCTTTGCCATCACTTTTTCTGATTTTAAGAAAGCACTCAAAAGAGTTTGTATAGATATTGGACGCATTTCTTTACATTGTTATTTATCTTGAGTGCTTATGAAGAAAAGATAGAGTATGAATCAGTAGGATTTGTTTCATCATTTTGGTCATTGATTGCATGATGTGCATTGATCAGGCTTTCATGGCTTATTTATATACACAAGCTATCTTCAAGGGACACTATCAGTACTGTTCTGCATTTCCTTTCCACTATGCCATAAATGTGGTGGCCACCTAATTGGAACAGGTTCTCTTCCTTTACATCCAAAAATAGAATGGTTTTGAAAAAAACCCTTTCTTGAAACAATTGCTTCCAACCTCAAATTCTAGAAGAGGGATCAGGTAATATCCAAGAGACCAGAACTAGGCTAGCCACACAATACTTATTTTGGCTGGTTAATTTGATGGTGGTTGCAGGCTTTAAGATAGACCTGGACATTTTATGGCCCACAAGCCACCTCTGTCTCTTTGACTGCCCCTGTTCAACCTATGGTGATAGTGGCGGGGGGCAGTGGTGGCAGCCCTACATGACAGTCCTAGTTTCTTATATGGCTCTTTGGGGAAATTAATTGCCCACCCCTATTTTAAGGGATTGTATTTGGTGGACTTGCCATTGCTGACGTTTTGTAGCCATTTTGAATGGTATGGAAGCGACCTTTGATACATTGGCTGATCACCATCATTCCTGAATCGAGAACAGGCAAATGGAAGTTATCAAAATTGGGAGATAGGTGAAGAGCTTTTCTAAACTCTCTGTTGCTATTGGGACATTGAAGGGGCAGAGGTTAAACACATGGCTATTTGCTGTCATGGCAGAAACTTGATAATTGGAACCAACCTGGTTCAGTTCAAAATGTGGCTGCAGTCGAAGCTAGTTGCTAAGGGGTACATGTGTTCTCTTCAGAAATCTCTTTAATGTGAAATGGTTTGTTAATTTTGTGTAAAAATATTTAAAAGTGCTTCACTGAGCACCCATATAATACACTATGGACACCTCTTCGATTAATCAGCAACAGAACAAACTTCCTGTATCAATAGGAAAAATGTAACAATGGCATAATGGGAAAGTATCGTTTCATTCATATTTTCATTCATGATAGTTAGAAAACTGATCCAGTTGAAATGTAATTTGGGTTTTAAATCCACAAAGATGAAATCTAAAAATACTAAAATGTCTTACTTCCTCTGTACAGTTTTTCCTATCCCAGCTACTCTACTAGTGTCTGCTATTAACTTTCTCTCTTGTAGGTTGTCATGACAATTGAAGATGTTTTTCTGTGAAAAGGTGATAGCGTCAGAAAACTCAAGAGAGCACAAGTGGTTTGTATTACATTCAGCTGTGTGAAGGTGCTGACAGCAAGTGATAAGGTGCTCTCTAGAGAGGGTGGGTGCACTGCTGGCACCTCTTTGAAATACATGTTTTTGTAGGATTATATGGCTACCATTTGAGCCCAGGGGGAAAGACGCTGTTTCTTTAAGCAGGTACTGACATGTGTGGCACAGGCCACTCCAAAACACCTTTTTGTCTTTGGATCTGAAGTGCAGGAGATCCCTGTCACCTACAGAGGTAAATTGTTGGATTTATCTCTGGATTGTGCTCAGACGTTCCTCAGTTATTGTTGAATTGTTTTACAACAGTACTTTAGAATTTAAAGTACAACATTTCAAACTAATATCATCATCAACAACAAGAACAACATCTACCCATCTCAGGTCTTTGGGGAGGAATCAATAAGTGGACAAAATGCCAAATCCAGTCTGAACATTGTGTCATGGTTCCGACAGATGAAACTCTTCAAAGAACTTTGAGGCATTGTTTACCTTAAAGAATCTTTATTCGAGAAGCATAACATCGGCACTAACATAATCAAAGCCAAAAACTGAATCCCCCCTTGAGCACATAGTATCAAAGCACAATTCCCTCCTCCAATTAACAGTCATAAACCACATCCCCCAATTAGTTTAAAGCACGGGCTTTCCCTCCAGCTATCCAGCCCGCCAATTCTTATCATCTCTTATTTCAACAACCTTGATTCTCACGCCAGGTCCAGTATTATCATGTCTAGCTGAACTCTCATGCACATCCCCCTCAGCATCACCTAACTCTAAAAGCGAAAAGAAGAAAATGGCTACATCTCCATCTGTTGTCAAAACAAAAACATCCGATGTTAGCAGCATTGACGCATTGACTGTGTGACTAAACACAACGATATAATTATCTTAGGAAAAGAAAGAAAATAAATGATCACACATTAATAGTTCTGACTCAATATTTGTTTCCCCAGGAAAAAAAAGAGATAGTATTTTGACCTATCCCCAATTCCATGTAAGTCCAACTTAATCTTATTTTGTTACATG
>NW_015391097.1:7220-29159 GCF_001527695.2 Protobothrops mucrosquamatus
GAAAGCCAAAAAATCAGGAATGGACTTGCTCCCTACACCAAGCGGGTCACATAAGTAAAATAAACAGGTGGCCTCATTCTTTCTGTGCATTCCAGTCCAGTCTACTATTGTGAATAATGAAACCATAGATAATAAGACCTAGAGTCTATGAGGAATGGGGGTTAGATTCCAGAGCCCTGGAAAGTGTTCAAAAGGCACTGTGAAGAAGAGTGGACTTATAGTGTGAAGACTGAGGCTAAATGAGCTAAAGGGAAGGAAGGAGAGAAATGCTTAAGGATTGCTGGGTAAACAGGAGGAAGAGCAAGGCTGAGTGGGTTGATGGACAGATTGGCAGCAGATCATTGAGAAAATGGAATGTGTGTTTGATTTACACTTTTATGCAGAGACAAATGGCAAATATAACAAAACGTGTTCCTAATTGCAGATATGCAAAATCCTTTAGCACAGAAATTGAGGTCTCAACCACATTAGCTACAGACATTCACAACTATGAATAACAAAATCATGGATAAGGAGGGCTGCTTGTCCCTTCCTTCCTTCCTTCCTTCCTTCCTTCCTTCCTTCCTTCCTTCCTTCCTTCCTGTTTAGAGGATGATTGACTCCCAATGACACTGGATAGCTTACATTAAAAAATTAAGAACAATAAAAGAAAACATCCAGACCATAAGTGTTTAAAAAACCTATTATTTTTATTCTAATTCTCAAACCATATAGAACAGGGGTGTCAAACTACCAGCCTGTGGGCCAGACGCATCACGCGGAAGCCACACCCACCCCATTGCCAGCAATGGCAAAACTGTCCTGATACGTTGCACAATGTCACATGATGTCACGAGTTTGACATGTCTGATATAGAACATGTTTTTTATTTGTTTGTTTGTTTCCTGCACAAAGTCAGTGAGGAGTTTCCAATCATCATTAAATTTAGACAAATGAACAGCATGGTGACCTAGTGGTGAAGACACTCACCTCCCACTTGGAAGGTTGAGAGTTCAACCCTAGGTAGTGGCAGATGTTTCTCTCCTAGGGCGCAAAGAAAAAATATCTGCTGCGAACTCTGTGTAGCATTAGGAAGGGCATCCGGCTAGTAAATGCTCAACTCCATCCAGTCACCCAACTCTACTCTGAATTAGGGGATTACAGGGTCGTAAAAAGGGAGTATTAAATTTAGACAATGTGGTATCTCTAATTAAGGAAGTAAATTTGGCCATCCCAGCAAGTTCCAACATCTTCACTATCCATTCCTCTATTACAGGTAAAGTCAAATATTTCCATTTTTGTACAGATATAATAGTCTTGCTGCAGTTGTCCTGTATAAAAACAAAGTTACATATTTTTTTCCATCTGCTTACAAATTAATCCCCAAAAAGGTTTGTGATTTCAATTATGCATGAGTCTTTTAAATCTTTTGTATTATTGTATGTAATCCATACAAAGTTTTGTATATCCAAAATTTTCTGGCTTCTTTACATGTCCACCAAGCATGTTAAGATGTCCCTTCTTGATTTCATTTCCAGCATAAGTTTGAAGAGCCTTTATATATTCTAGGCAGTTTTTCCAATGATATGTACCAATTGTACATCTTTTCGTAAACATGTTCTTTAAGATTATAACATGGTGTAAATTTCAATACTTTCGACCACCTATTCTCCCACTGATCCATATGTATATTATAACCCAAGTTTACAAAATAACATCTGCTGCTATAACTGGACTTCCAGGGTTCATTCAGGGCTTTGAAGAAAGATGTCCCACTTGTGAATTCCCTGGCAAATGAACTAGAAAACTGTTTGGAATCCAATACTAAACTAATCATCATCAATAATAAAGAGCAGTTCAGGAGGTTTCAGATTTCTCTTAAAATTGGCTAAGGAGGATCATGTTTGGACCTTAAGGGGGATGTTCCATAGTACAAGGGCACAAGTGAAAAAGTCTTGATCCTAATTATTTCTAGCTGGCACCATTACCAAAGACATAGAGCAGGGGTGTCAAACTGCCGGCCCGCAGGCTGGACACGTCACATGGAAGCCATGCCCACCCCATTGCCGGCAATGGCAAAACTGGCCTGATACGTTGCGTGACATCATGTGACGTCGCGAGTTTGACATGCCTGTCATACAGGGTAAATAGAGCTTCTGATTGGTAAGATACTAGGGAAGGTATTCTTTAAGGAATACGGACTCAAGCAATAAAAGGATTTCTATGTTACAACAAAACACTGACTTTGACTTGGAAAACCATGGAAAATCTGGCAAAGTGTATTCCTGATGAGAAACATCACATTGATCAGAAGCCAGACTAGATCACATTCTAGATCCAGTGGAGTTTCTGAGTTTCCTTTAAGGGCACCTTCACATAAAACTTATTACAGTAATATATTCAGGAAGTAGCCAGTAAGTAAATAATGGAGGCCACATTACACCTATCCAGGAAGAAATGAAGTTGGTAAATCAAACATACGGTAGTTGAAAGAAAACAGTTCTTGCCTGAGCCCTTCAGAATAGTATAGAGTTACGAAGTATTCTATGTTCCTTTGAGAAATATTCTCTTTTCCTTCAAAGAGAATAGGCTCATATCCAAAACGATGAAATTCTTTCCAACTGACTTCTATCAAACCACTCCTTCCACTTCTAACAATCCTATACATCCTTCTTTTCATCTTTTCTTTTACAAGTATCTCTCTTTTCAGGTTTTTAGCAATATTCACTTTTATCTTCTTACATTTTCATTTTATTTCTTTGCTCTCTTACCCTCTCCCCAGAAGACTTCAGCTACATGCCAAAACATTCTCTCATCTTACCATTCCAAGGCTTCTTTCTGTTCCTTCTTTTTCTCCAACATACTCATGTATTTTTCTGCTCTTCCATTTTTTTCTTTCATATTCTGGTTCCAGCCTGACTCTAAACCCTAAGTTTTTCCCCAGTTCTCCAAGTCTTATAGACCTTATTTACTCACTTCAGTACTTATTCTCCCACAGATAGTAAAGGAGGATAATTCTGTTGGAATCTCAAAACTTCCACGCCAAATCACAATGTATATTTCCTGTGGTAGGAGCTATTTAACACAGCACAAAGAAATGGGAGCACTACAGATTCTTTTATAACATGCCAATTTGTAATATTCAGGTAATTTTGCATAGGAAAGCATTCAGAAACAGGAAAAATCAGAAATCTACACCCTGAAAACCATGACTGTGACCACCATGTTTTTCAAACTTGCAGAAGCCTCCTTGGGAAATTGGGATGAAGAAAGTGCTGACCTCAGGAATAAGCTCTCTAGTACTCCAATGGAAACAACATTCATATAATACTATTTAATAGCTATCAGTGAAGAGAATGATAAGCTTTGGCATATGGAAGTACAACTTTTTGAACATATAAAATGTACTTTTGCATGAACCAATTGCACCAGAGCATGGACAAATGTCCAATTTGCCAAGAAGAGTACTAAGAAAACATATCTGCTTTTGGATTCATTAGGGCACCCTCTTGACCTTTGGTGCTAATAATAATAATAATAATAATAATAATAATAATAATAATAACAACAACAACAACAACAACAACAACAACAGCAGCAGCAGCAGCAACATAGCCAGCCAGATGTTCAGACTGGGTTTGGCATTTTTGTCTACCTATTGAATCCTTACCAAGGACCTGGGATAGGCAGATGTGGGTGTTTTATGGTGTTACAGATATCATCGCAGGATGGAAGCTGTTCCCAGTAAAGCTGCCTTTTGCAATTGACTGATGGTGAATTTGTCAATGCCAGTGGTATTCAAGTGGTGCTCCAGTTGTTTTGGGATTGCACCCAAGGCACCTATTACTGTTGGTACTACCCTTGCTTGCCTTTGCCACAGTCGTCGTATTTCTGTTTGTAGTCTTTGTATTTTATTATCTTCTCCAGTTCTTTCTCTTCTATTCTGCTGTCTCCAGGCACTGCCACATCCACTATCCAAACTTTTTTGTCTTTCCTATCAACAATTGTTAAGTCTGAAAGAAATTATATATATGTATCAGAGGCTAAACATGGTTAGTTTTAATCTTAGTTTGTTTTCTGCAGCTAAGCCTGTTTTGCAAAGCCTATTTGGTGTATGTATATACATATACATATACATATATACATACACCAAATAGGCTTTGCAAAACAGGCTTAGCTGCAGAAAACAAACTAAGATTAAAACTAACCATGTTTAGCCTCTGATACATATGCATCCATTAGATCAGCGGTTCTCAACCTATGGGTCGCGACCCCATTTGGGGTCGATCGACCATTTCACGGGGATCGCCAAGCAAGGCTGTCCGCCATTTTTTCCCCCTTTTCCAGCGGGTGCCTTACCTCCCTTGAGCTGGGCCAGCTGGTGGTCCGCCTGCTCCGTCTCTGCCGCTTGCCAGCTATGCTTCGGCCGGCACAGGGGGCGGAACCACGCATGCGTGGCGCTCCCGGATAGGGAAAGTCCTCGACTTACGACCGGTTGGGTAGTCCTTGACTTATGACTGGTTTAGTCCTCGACTTATGACTGGTTTAGTCCTCGACTTACGACCGGTTTAGTCCTCGACTTACGACCGGTTGGGGGTCGCGGCATTAAAAAGGTTGAGAACCACTGCACTAGATCTTTAAGTGACTTGTTTAAAAACATGTTCTGTGAACATAACCAATGAAGACTTCTCAGCAAATTATTCTTTTTTTTTTAATTGAACTTTACCAAGATAAAATAAAACTGGTTCTAAAGTGAAGCCCGCTGGGTCAGTCAGTTTAGAGAGGCAGAAAAAAAGTATGAGTTCATGATAAATTATTCCTTTAACCTTTTCAAAATATTGCCTTAGTCTTGGAAAATGAGTAGGTTGGATTTCATGGATCAATCTCTACAGCAGGCAGCAGAACATTCCGAGTTCACATTAAGCATAATAAGAAAATGATTTGAGCTTTAAAAGTGATTTTCATCCCATGGCCAAGCTGCATTTAGTTTTTTATATGCAAAAGAGGAGGATAGCTGGTGAAGCTAACAAATCTGGAGTTATTTCTAAGTGAAGCTTTTAAGATGTAATGTCCTGCTTCATTCACAGAATGGCATGGGAAGCCCAGACAGTGTTGACGTCCAGATGTGATGCTCCCAAGTTTTTCTACAGCTGTATCTGTATTTCCCACCCACCCCTTTCATAATAAACTCTTTTAGGGTGAGAAGAATAGAACAGCTGTTGATCTTCTGACTGGCAACACAGTCCTGTCTGTATGAAAGCCTCCTGCATCTACTTCACTGAAATAACTACTTCCATTTAATCCTATTAAAAGAGGTTTAACCTGATTTGGAACCTGCTGTAAATAGCTGTTGCTCCATAAACAATTATTCTTTATGTTTTTAAAATATGGTGGAGCTGCCCTCTACTGGTTTGGCTATGTAAGATGGTGCAATTGGTTTTTTTTTTTTTTAAAGGACATAGCCTCTATCATTTAACAAAGCTACTACTGTCAGCATGTACTGTCAGTAAGTTGTTTTCCTAGAACAAGAGATATCTTTCTTTTAAATTTTAATTTTCAGCCTCTGCAAGAAATGCGATAATGACAAAACGTGGCAATGACCCCAACATTTTCAGTCCTTTGAGAGTCAGGACAAGGACAATAAACTTAAAAAGGTTTCATGATTAATTCATCAGTGAATGTCGATACCAGTTCTTGAGGAGTTGTGGGGCCACAAAAATGAGATTGCATTTATCTGTGGCCCTTGGATAATTTTGCCCACTTATATCTTACTTAAAGGCCGGTTAGTGGTGTGAAGTCTTTCAACTGTAGAAATGTCAGATATCCAATATTGTTAAATTGAATTATGGCATCTTAAAGCATATGTAATTTCTGGTGAAGGGAAGAACAAAGACTCTTCATTCTAAAATTTTGTGAAATCATCAGTGATTTGTGTCTTTTAAGGAAAAAAAATGATGTATTATGCCTATCATAAGTTTCTTGGGTTTGCCTCTAAAGGCAAAAGTAAATGGTTAAGTGGGAGAAAGAGAATTTAATATAGAACTGTGAGATTTATTTATGTTCTTAATTTCTCCCCCAAAAGTTTCATTATTTTCATAATAATGAAAATAGTTATAAAATGAGAAAAAAGGTATACAAATCTCTCCAGAGAGAAATAGTGCTAGAAACAAATTTACAGGGAATGAAATGAGAAAATAAAAGATTTCTGTTAAGACAATTTATAAAGAAGCCTGCAGCTATTATCCTTGGAAAAATGGGGCTGAAAGGCAAAAGTAAAAATAAAAGGACATAGAAATTGATCAATAAATTATTTTCCAAAGTAAATCTTTAAAATGTAGGCTTTAATTGGAAGTGGAAAGATAGTTTGGTGCCAATATCATATCTTTTAGCTACGTATATATCTTTGTTCAAAAACCTCATTTAAGATAGTCTAATAAAGATAAGTGAGAAACTGTTACCAAAAATGCTCACATTTTCTCCAAGAAACTGTAGAATTACAACTAAGACAACATCAGCTGGAATCAGATCCTGTAAAATTGTATGAATAAAACAAGACAATAACATACCTCATCTTGAAACAACCTTAACCCAGAATTCTCATGACTAAGTAGATTTACAATATATTTTACTTTGAGATAACATTTGTTTATTTGATTGATTTTAATTCAATGAAACTAAAGCTTTAAACATGCTAACATAGTAAGGTGTAATTTCTGGTTAAATTGAAAATCACAAAGTTTTTAAACAAGACATTGTTTGCTGTTGTATTTCCATTTACATAGCAAGAAAAAGAAACCAGCACCCAAGGCAAATACTGCTTTTCTCTAAACAACAAAACAGCAACACTCTGATAAAATTTGATGTAGATGCAGTTTAGTTCTTGGAGTAAGTATAGACATAAATAGAGAGACCATCATATGTTTAAAAGAACCAAAATTGGTATTTAAATATTTTGCTTATAAATGTATAATAAAGGCTATGCATTCTGCCTCTGAGACTGGAGACAAACTTGCTTCAGATATGATTAATAAAAAAATAACTGAATTCCTGATACTCCACAACTTACCTAATACCTACCAGGAACCTTCAATATATTTAGTATTAGTGTACTCCATCCTTTAATTCTGCAATGTATGAAGAGAGAAATTAAAGGGCCAGTAATAAGACAATGAACAAACAGGACTTTGAGCATTTAGAAGCTGGAATGCACCGTTGGGGGGAAAGGAAACCTTATCAAGAGTTATCATTGGCTTTTCTTGGAAGACAGGGAGAAGAAGAGCCTTTGATTAGGATCCTCCTCATAGCTGGAAAAGTTTTTATGGAGGTCTTTTCGAGTAGAACTACTGGAGTAATTAACTCTTTAGCCATCTTTTTCTCAGTTTTTGTGGTTTGATAGGTGATTACATGTGAATAATATGCCTCTGTGTCTCTATCTTTTAGAGATGACAAGTTGAGACCATAAATATTTGAGAGATTTTTTATTCCAAATTCACTCTATTCCTTATGTCTCTAGGGCTGACTAAACAGACTTAAAGAAAAATGAGATGCTAATGTTTTGTTGGCCTGTTCAAGGATGTAGGATGGTTTGGGGAGGGATGTCAGTCATTTAATTGCAATGACTTGGTGGTCTGAAAGATGGCTTTGAACCCACACTTTTCCATTATATGACACCTTCTTATCTGGCCACCTAGAAGCAGCTTTTAATTATCAAAGCTGACACAGCTTTGAGCAAAACTGAAGAAAACCAGATTGATTGCTCCTTTATGTTCCTGCCCGACTTACCTTTGTGTCTGTACCAGGAGTATTTTAGTGTTGGATTGTCTTCATATGCCCTCTACATATCCTTCTGAGTAATCCCACTGAATATCTATGCAAAATACCTGCTCAGAGCCAATTACCGGACTGTTCTCAGTTTGCATAATATGATAAATTTGTTCTTACATGAAGTTCAGTGCCCAGTCTCCCATCTTGAAGATTCTTTATACTGTCCTAAATTTGGCAAAAGGAGACACACACTTCGAAGCTTCTGTCACTAATTAGAGGCGGTCTGGTCACTATCTGGGTGAGCCAGAAGGGAAAGATCCTTCTTTATTGCTCAGTTGGAAACAGAAATAATTCAAAGCACGGGTGATCTAATGCCATCAGGGTGGCATTGGAGGTTTGGCTTTACTTGTTTAATTTTTCCTCCGTTGATGATAATTGTACGGGCTGTCAGCAATTTGTGTTAAGAGCTTGCTATAATTTTAGAGAAACACAGGAATTTTCTATTACCCCTGCCTGCCAAATCACCCAGTGTTGCTCAGAAGAGAAAACAGACATATAAAACATTTGAGGGCTAATTCCCAACTCATTTCCCAAGGACACCAGTGATTACTGTTTTGGGAAATGTGTAGAACTAAATTTAACTTGTTGGAGAACATTTTATAGAAACCCAGTTAATGGCTACATTAACCTTCATTATCATAGGGCTAATTTTAAAAAATCCTAGCGTTTTACTTTGATTAATAGTTATTCACATGCATTATTAATAAGGTACCAACATTGCATTTTGTATGATTCCTTAAGGCAGATTCACAGCAGAAGGGTATAAATAAAATAAAAATAAATTGTAAATTTAAAAGAGGGACTGTTGTGTTGATATTATGCTTAGGTATGCTAAGCCATCCAGAGTCTATTCTTTTGGAGAGGCCTAAATAAATGAATAGATAAATAAGTAAAGGTAATCCTCCACTTAAAATCGTAACTGAGCTCAGAATTACAGTTGTAAGATGTGACAGTTGTTAAGCGGATGATTATGTGACTATGACCAATTTTTTTTGGGAGGTCGTTAGGCAAATGGGCATTTTTGTAAAAAAAACAAACCTGCTGGAAATAAAGGCCAGTTTCTGAGAAAAAGTGTTGAAAATTGTGTTCATGTGACTACAGGACACTGGAAATGGCTATATATGCAGGCCAATTGTCAAGCATACAGAATGCGCAGTGATCAGTCATAAGTCAAGGACTACCTGGAAGGAAGGAAGGAAGTAAATAAATAAATCCTTCCTTATAAGTACAGTATGTAAATCTAAATATACAGATTGCATGTATGTTTGGGTTTGCGTGTGGATGTGGATGTATGTGAGAGAAGGTGCTTTTATTTAAAATACTTTCACATCTTAAAATATCTGGATTGTCCAGTTAGAAAAAATGAAACTTTTCAAGGCTCAGGAGCAGTATTTAAATTACAAGTAGTTAAATTGTTCATTCTTCCTCATATAGTGTATTGGTATTTATTTTATGAAAAACCTGCTTTCAAGTACAAAGAACAGGACATTTACTAAATCAGTGTCCAAAGACTTGGACAAACTCCAAATTGAAATTTATACTATCCTACACCATCATCCAGTCATCCCTGTGATTATATAAATCATGTCTTTGTAACTAATCTATCAATAAAGTGATGACCCAAAGATACTACAAGATTGCTTACATCACAACGACAAATGGATATAGCAAAAGAAAATCCTCCCAATATTTCCTATATTTCACTGTTGTAATAGAATTAGATGGCTCATATTTTTAATGAAGTCAGTAAAAAATAAAGTAAATAAGAACCAATGGCTAGATGCATATCTACTTCTTCATCACATACCATTAAACTGAATCAAGCGAATTCTGATAAGAATAGATTACAGATCAGATATGATCAAAACATGACCACTAAAGAAATTTATCAACTTGCTTTCTCAGGGAATCCTGAGAGTTGCAGCAATATAAGATATCTTAGCAAAATAAAACTGGGCAGAAAGTATCATGCCTTAAAACTGTTGAATACCAGTCAAAAAAGAAAATCAGAAAAGTAGTGGTGGTGGAAAGAAATAGAATGGATTACTATAGAAGAAGAGCATTGTCTGAACCCTTTTCAGTCCAATGTTGGGCCTGTCAAGCAAACATTGCAGTAAGCAAACTCAGGAAACAAGAACAATTTGAATGTATGAAAAGAACTTGATTGCTAATAGGATCTTAGAATCGTGAAAAAAAAATTCTCCAGCTCAACCTATACCTATCATAATTAATACTCTGCCTTTTTTTCTCATGGTTCTTTCCTCTCCTGGACATAGGAATTGTTTCTGTAATACTGTAACCCGCTTTCTCCTGTAACTGTTATGTTCCCTAGTCTACTTATCCAGGTTCTGTTAGACATTCCACAACTGACCTAGATATTATGCCTGATCAACTTCAGTCATGCTTTTGGCTGACCTGTGAGACCATTGGAATAGAGTAGTTCAACTCTGTTGATCCTGTTGGATATCTTCAGGCTTTTGATACTGTCAAATCATGGTATTCTATCTGATCACCTTTGTAGATTGAGAATGAGAGGCACTGCTTTACAGTGATTCTATTTTCTGAAGGGCAGGTCCTGTCTATGGTGGTGCTGGTAGAAGGCCTTCTCTTGTGAGTGCTATAGCCTTTAATATGTGTTCTTGCCTCTATTTAACATCCTTATGGAGCTGCTGGGTTAAGTCATCTGCTAGCATGGGGTCATGCATCTTGATTCTGGGCTGATGCAGTGCTGGAAGGCTGTTAGTATCTGAATGGATAAGAACAGATTCAGGCTCAGTTGCAACAAGATGGAAAACTGTGAATATGAAAGTGAATATGAGTGAATATAAGCTCTTTGGCTTTGGATAGGGTTGTACTTAGCCATGCAGAACTGGTTTTTAACTTGAGATTTTTCTTGGATTCATAGTTCCTGCTCAAAGAACAGGAGACTTTTGGTCAAGAATGATTTTTCAGAATTACATCTGATGCACCAATTATGACCATATATCATTCATATTCACCATTTCTATTATTTATTGACCTTCTGTTTGGACTAATGCAACTTTTCCTTGAAGGCCATATAGAAACTTTATTCAGAATGCAGCTGCTCTAATAATAAAGGGAATGTTGATAATGCACCTATTTTGACAGCTGTCCTACCAATTGTTTTCTGAATGCAATTCAAGTGTTCTTTGCCACCTTTAAGCCTTACATTGCTCAGGATGTGGGTATCTATGGGACTGTCTACTCCCAGTTTCTTCTGCTCATACATAAAGATTGAGCAGAATGGGTTCACTTTAGACTCCTCCCTTTGGGATCATCACTTACAAAGAATGAGTCAAGCCTGCTCTGTTGCAGCTCTACTTCTTGGGAATAGTGAACTACCTGAGATCATTGTAGCCCCCACTCTGTTGTGGTTTAGGAAAGCTGATAAATTTGGAGGACAAGAAAACCTTTTGAAGGAATCTAATATATATTAGATGAGCTATGCTTGGATGTTATCCTCTCCCTGGTCTTAGTTTCTTTTCCATTAATTTTCTGTTATTATTTCTTATTGTAGGTTTTTGTTTGTTTATTTTTGTGCCTTTGAATCAGTGCTGATGCTTGAAAACTACCTGGACAAGTCCCTGATTTTTTCTTGACAAGATTTCAAAAGTGATTTGCCATTGCTTTCTTCATAGAGCTGAGAAAGAGTGACTGGCCCAAAATCACCCAAGGTAGTTACTGCCCTAATGGTGGGAACTAGTTTTTCAGTTACTAGTGCCTTAACCACTATATCAGACTGGCTCTATACTAAATTACTACACTATACCAATCACACCATTACCATTACAACATACTAGTGGTTTGATTACTTTATGTTACATAATATTTTTTTATTTTAACCCTATTACTGTAAGAAGAGAATGTAAGCCACTCTAAGTCCCGCTGGATTATAGCAGCATTTAAACTCCAGGAAGATAGAAGTAATTATATGAGGACATTGCTAGTTAAATTATGATTCTGAACCAGAATAATATATTATTAGAAGCTTTGCTCATTCCTTTTCTAGTAATGTTTGATGCAATGTCTGTTTCTTATGTAGTCAAATCTGTACTACCAACACTCAAGAGCAATTATTTGCAGACTCAAGTTCACCCCATGATTTGTTGAAGCACATAAAATCTTTTCCCCCTAAAGCAGGGGTCACCAATCCCTGGGCCAGGGCCCACTATTGGGTCATGTCCTGTTCAGAACCGGGCCATGCAAGCAGCTGGCCAGCACACACATGCATGCATGCAGCTCGACTTGCGCGAGTGGCGGGCCAGTGTACACACGTGCGCACCAGCCCGCCACTTATGTGGGCCAGTTCCACTCTCCCCACCATGCTGGGCCACCAAGCCGTAAAGTTTGGGGACCACTGCCCTAAAGATAAAAAATAATAACAATGTCCAATACTCCATATTCTAGCTCCAATGCCCCATGGCCACAGAACATTGATATTATTTTTGTTGGAGGAAAAAACAAAGTAAAATGAACCAGGAGCATCTGCAGGAGTATCAAAAAGGCAGGATGGTAGTTTGGAACATGACACTGAAGGAATCTTATTTATCTGTAAATTACCCAGAGTCACTCACAGCATGAGATGGGTGGGATCTAAATTTGATGAATAAATACATGCACTTAAAAATATGTCAGGGCTTTTATCAGACAGGCACCATCTCAATTTTATAAAAACAACCCTCCCCCAGTACTGTTGCTGTGTTAGTACATGTAGGTCCAGATAGATTTACAAAAGGTTTACTTGTGAGTAGGAAGTAGTCATATAAACAGGCAGGCAGATTCACTGTGCGTGAGCATACATGCTCTGGAAAAGAGCAAAGTCTTGGCTGAGAGTTCAGACAGAGTCAGATGGAGCATAAGTTCCATGAAGCAATTTAGCCCGTGACAATCCTAGAGTCAAATGACAAGCAGATTAATCAGCTGCTCCAACTCAGCTGAAAATCAAGAAGCAGAGCAGGAAGTAAAGACACAGGAACACAGATCCGACATTGATGAGTTCCCAGTGTAAAGTCGGCTGTTCTTAAATGAGCCAGATACAGATGTGATTGTTGTGGGCATTGGCATTCTTGTTTCTCAAGGAGACAAAGCAGAATATCTCTGTAAAACGAAGAGATTTCCCTGACTCTAGAATGTAACTACCTAGGGATTTGGATTCATGTAAGTGTGAACCAAAGCATTGTCCCAAAGATGCTTTTTCAAAAGGCAACTGGACCTCATTTTTTCCTTGAAGATGTTTCCCTTCTCATCCAAGATGCTTGTTCAGTTCTCTGAACTTCAGTTCTCTGAACTGAAAAAAACTTCTTGGATGAGAAGCGAAACATCTTCAAAGAAAAATCAAAGTCCAGTTGCATTTTGAAAAAGCACTTTTGGGACAACCATCACTTGGATGATTGAGAATCTCTATAGACATTGAACCAAATAATTGTTCTGATTGTGGAATGTTAGCAATATTAAACAGCTGACAATCTGTGAATGGGTAGGAAGACAATATGGAGTTTATACCTACCCTTCTTCAAATCCTATACATGATTTTCTTGTGTCCTATGCACAGAAACCTTCCTCTTCTGCTGCCCCCAAGTTTCATTTGTTGATGATGGTTGCCTGTTTACACTGTCTTCATGCCTGCTGTCCACTCCAGACACCACCGTTCTGCTAGCTTCCCCTGGAGCCCTGACAGTGTGGGTGGGCACAGCCAGGGGGAAATTTGCATTGAAGTCATGCATGATGTTGGCTGGCTATCCCTGGGCAAAAATAACCTGCCTACATAGGGCTCTTGGGTGCAAAAATACTATTCTGGGCTTCTTGGGAAAATAACATGTGAAATAAAATGGTAAATAAAATCTAGCTATTTTTAGAAAATCAGACTTAGTATTATTTTTAGAAAATTAAAAGTAGCTTTTTAGAACAGGTAAGCAAACATTACTTTCTCAGTTATCCAATTTCCTTGCTTCCGGACCTTTTTTTTTTTTTTTTTTGCTACAGAATCAATTTCATCTTGAGCGGAAGAGTTTGCTGAAGCATTTTCCTCGCATTTTATTTTTAGGTTTGTTGTATCAGATCAATTAGTTCCTTCTGCATAGTTCCTTTTTCTTAGATTTTTATCAGTCGCTAGATCAGTGTTTCTCAACCTTGCCAATTTTAAGGCATGTGGACTTCAACTCCCAGAATTCCACAGCCAGCAATGCTGGCTGTGGAATTCTGGGAGTTGAAGTCCACATGCCTTAAAATTGGCAAGGTTGAGAAACACTGCGCTAGATTTTGGAGGACTATGACAGAATTGTGGACTAATCTGTAACTTTTTAAAAGTTTAAGTTGTATATACATTTTGCAAACAGACTCACTCAAAGCAAAGAAGGGTCCTTTGGTTTTAGAGCCGCCCCTTTTTATGACCACAGAGCTTTCTGAGAAGGTTATCTGATGACAATTTCTGAAAGTATCATATCATTTTGAGGTGGAAACACATGAAAACTGAAGCCCCCAAAGAGGCTTAAAAAGAATTAAAAGCTGCCCTTCCCCAAACTGAAAACCCAGTTATCTCTATGTGTATTACAATCTCACCCACATTACATCACACATTACTCACAGTACCCCTTCTTCCTTCACTTCAAAAATATATCATCAGAAGAGTTTTATTTTTCTGGTCTTTCCACTGTAAGACTATAATAAAAATGGTCTTTTTCTTATTGCAGAAAATATATTAAGGAAGGGTAGAACATATTGTAATAATACAAGAACATTGAGACTAAATAAATAGTTCACAGCAAGCACATACTGAAAGAAAATAACCTGTTCAATATTTTTCCATTGTGACTTGCACACACAAAAATGATACTTTCCTTCTTAACAAGACTTAATAGGCGTGCATATAAGAAAAGTGTAACTTTCTATCAAAAGACATAATGCTATCATACTCACGTTGACCACAGGGAAAAAAAAATCAGGTAATTGGGTTATGTCATTATTAGATCAATCAAAATGGCATAAATTGTAAGCAAGATTTCAAAACTTTTAAAAGACATTTTTGAAAAGTAGGAAGTGAGAAGAATCATAATGTAGACCAAGAATTTCAGTTGTAAATTCTGCATTTTAAAATCAATTTCATAATGGATGATATTAATGGAATATAACATAGAATGCTAAGTTTTAATCACTGTCAAGATCTACTGAGCATTTAGGAAAAATGTTCAGACGACATGAAAACTTTTAGTCCCTAGTCCCTGAGTCCTGAATAAAGTACATACACTCCTGTCCTGACAAAACTTTTTCCTACCAAGAGACATAACTTTTATATTACATTTACTATATAATATGCCTGTTTTTAAAGTAACTTCTATTGCAGTTGCTAAATCTTTAGTATTTATAGATTAATAACAATAGCGGTAGCACATAGACTTATATACCACCTCATAGTGCTTTAAGCAGTTTACAGAGTCAGCATTTTGCCCGCAACAATCTGAGTCCTCATTTTACCAACCTTGGAAGGACAGAAGCTGAGTCAACCTTGAGCTGCTCAGGATCAAATTCCTGGCAGTGGGCAGAGTCAGCCTGCAATACTGCATTCTGACCACTGCACCAACACAGCTTATTAAATCATCTGTATAGTGAACTTTCTTTCCCATATATGGAACCATTGCAGCAACTTGCAAGTTCTAAAAAAATATAAAACAAATTAGAGAGAAGTTCCAGTAGAGAGAAGTTCCCTGAGAATGGGGTCCAGCATGCATCTGAAAGCTTGGAAGACAAAACCCCTGGTCCCGGCTACCGGGATCCTGCATAAAGAGTAATACACACGAGATAGAGCATTGTTGAAATCCAGTATCTTGAGACTGAATAAAAAAAGGAATCAGATAATTTTCATAATCAGCAGAATATCAACAAGGCTGGTAGTCACTGAATTTTCCAGCTCAAGGCATTTGAGGGTCAGGGTGCTATGACAAATCCTCTATTTTGTGAGTCCAACAATGAAGCTTCTGATAATGGTAGAACATGGAATTTGAGGACCTGGGAAGTCAAACAAATAGATGTGAAGTATTTGTGCCAATTATAATTTTTGAGTTCTTTTCAAAAACTGCCTCTTATAAAGGGCATTGGAGCAGTTCAGCCCCATGTGACTAAAATAGCCAAATATTCCTTCTTCAGGAAAGTATGTTGATGGCACATCAGCTACTATATTGGGGCTTCCTTATCCAGTAGTAACCAAACATTTTTATTAAGTCTTACCTTATTTGACCACATTTAATCCTTCATTGATCTCAATCATGTGACCAGGACCTCCAATGCCTCACGTATTGAATGACAGGTTTTATTAAATAAATAATTTGGTATGAAAGGACAAGAGTACAATTATTAAATGGAATGTACATAGCTTCCTATCTCTATAAAATGTCCTATTAAAGGTATGAATCTGAGAGATCTTCAAAATTAATTTTGCAAAGTATTGGCAAGATAAAAAAAAATCTAAAACTGCATAAACGTTGGAAAAGTTTAGAAGCACAAAAAAGTCAGGACTCTGAACACGTTCCATCCATCCATCCATCCATCCATCCATCCATCCATCCATCCATCCATCCACCCATTCTTTTGCAAAGCCAGGTTCACATTATAGGCAAGGAACATTTCTGTCTCCATTCTTGCCCACTGTTGATATGGTGCGCAAAGTAATTTTTCTGATGCATGTAAAATGACCTGGAAGATCTAACAAACTTTTTAATATATACATTTATTAGTAATAACTGAGCATCTCTCTCTCCCAAACAGTACCACTATCATTATTATCATTCTTTTAAATAGCAGCTTGAAACCATCTCCCCCCACCCTCTCAGCAGCTGTCTATATACTGTTACTTCAGCAAAAATACAACCTTGGAAGGAGTTTCAGAAGAATGTTCACAGCAAAGCATAGATCAGTTGATAAGCTTATTGCTGTGATTAATTTGGCCCTGGAAAACAGATATTCCCTGTTGGCTCAGCTCAGCTTCTCTTTACTTCTCCCTCTTGTCAGCATAGCTGGAAACTCAATATACCAAATCTCTGCTGTTGTACATTATTCTTTGCAAAAGGGCGTACCTATTATGAAAAAGAGGAGCAGTGATTTATCTCTGATTAGCCTGGGCAAGAGAGAGACCTGCTCAAGGAGTTATTGCCCATAATTTATAAATAGCCCTTCCTGCTGTGATAAACCACACGGAATAGCCTGAAAAGCACGGCACCACCACAACACCTCTGTTTCCTGCCTCCTCCTCTACACTTGGTGACAGCTTGGTACTTAAGATTGATTCCCCACTGGCTTTCTGATAGATGCTTCTGTAATAGACACATTGCTTTCAATGCAGACAGCAATCCAGCAAGAGAAACATTAATCACATTGCATAGATTGGACTAGAAGACGTTCATCCATTCGTGGGGAACTTTCAGCCATCCTGCTGAGCTGAGTGACAAATAGGTAAGGAACTTGGGAACCACACTTGGGGCCACTTCGGTAAAAAGGTAACCATAACGTGGCCTTGAAAGATTTTTTCATTACCTTCTTATAGGGTTACATTTCTTTGATAATTCAATTCTCCCCTACTTTTGAAGGATTTCAAAGTCTTTCTTCAGTTTGTTTTGCAAAACCACATGGACAAGAATGCAAGCGGCTGTATTCACACATAATGGGCTGTACCATTAACCAGGTTAGTTAAAACTCTAGCAGTTGAATTTGGACAGCCTGCTAAACTTAGCTAAGTTTAGCCTTGTTAGATTTTTTTCTGTGGCTCAGCATGTTGTGTGAACCAAGCCCATTCAGTAAATTTTGCCAGCTGGAAAACAAGTTAATTCAGTAATGAGGATATAAACACATTGTGTAAACTTGCCCCAAACTTTTTAAAATGTATTTTACTACCTTTTTCCTCAGATATTCAAAGGAAATCATTAAATCTAGTTAAGAAAAGTCTTTACAGCTATGATTTACCATGACACTGTGGGGAAGAACTATAGCTCATTTTTAAGCTACCTAATTGTATGTAGGAGATGCCAAGTACAGTTAATGCACTATTAAACTGTCAAATTTGCTGCCATCAAATTTAATAATCGTTATCAAGTAGATAATACTTCTCTGAGTCATGCCCAGCTTTCTGCCAAGTGTTGCATGTAGTATAGATAGTCCTAGATGTAGGGCCAGTAGCTTAGTATGATGGACCCCGAAAAAGCTACTTCTGTCCTGGATTTGACATTCTGCCATCCACACCCCATGTCACATGATCACATGATCACATTTTGAGTGCTCAACAACCAGCCTGAATTTATGGCCATTTGCAGCACTCTGAAGTGACATGACTGCAATTTAGGGCATTTTTTCTGGAAACCGGTGTTTATTTCCAGTTTCCTGCAAAAAACATCCCATAGCAAACAATGGGTTTATTTAATGTTCACTTAACAACCCTGGTGTTTGCTTTACACTGCAGTGTTTGCTTAATAACTGCCACAAAAAGCTAAGATTGGATACAATCGCATGGTGACCCGCTTTACGATCATCACAAATTACTACAGTCATAAGTCAATAACTGTCTGTATTTTTCCTCCAATTTGTTCCCCAATAATAAACTTGAAAAGGAGGTTGGGCGGAAAGAGAGTAGCAAAATCACTCAATGAGCTTTCAAAGCAGAGAATGGCTTGAACACCAGTCTCTCTCTTCCTAGTCCATTGCTTTAAACACTAGATTTAAGCATGACTTCAAAAGAGAATTGGACAAATTCATGGAAGATTGAGATAATAGCTATTAGTTCTAACAGCTGTTCACTGCATACTTGTTCACAAATAGTATTCTTTAAATATCTGCTCTTAGGAAAAGAAAGGAGTGATCACTCCTCTCCTCCGCCCCTCTACAATCCTGTGTCCTGAATGTATCCCTTTGCTCAATATTGCTGGTTCTGGGATTGATTTGTCCTTAGGCCTGACTTGATTCAGGCAGGGCTCTTATTTCTCCAATCAGAGGCATCAAATAGCAGGAGAAGGTGAAGAGATTTGCCTGAGATCCTAGACAGCTGCCATCACAGTTGTGGACCTGCGCCTTTTTCACCGAGCCCTGAAGGCCCATCTATTCCGTGCGGCCGGCCTGGCGTAGTTTTATTATGTTTTAGTGGGGGTTTTGTATGGGGTATTTTAGAGCAGGCCTGTTATTTAATTTGATTTTAGAACAGAAACTTGCGTATATTTATCGTGGTTTTTATTATCGCCTGTTCACCGCCCTGAGTCCCGTAAGGGAGATAGGGCGGTATATAAATTCAATAAATAATAATAATAATAATAATAATAATAATAATAATANAAGAAGAAGAAGAAGAAGAAGAAGAAGAAGAAGTAAGAAGAGCTTCCTCAATGGCCAAGGGCCATACTGTCTATCAAAGATGAGAAGTGTGGTTCAGTGCCTCCTGACAGCACCAGATTGGTTGGAGTATGTTGGAGATTAGATAATGCTAGGCTAAATGATGTATAGATCAAGCTATTCAAAAGCATTAAAACTTGATGGAACATAAAAAGGAAATGTGATCATAATGATACAGCTAAATTCTTTTAGAATCTGGACTCGGTAATTTTACTGAGCTAGATACTGTATCTAGAAAGTGTATTACTTCCCTAAATTGGAGACACAGTAAATCAGCTTGCATATATTTGAGGCTCCACTCTTACATGGGGCCCTGGAGCTTCCTTCCAAACACCTTCTTTGTTGGCCCCACTGTAAATTAGAGAAACATGTAAAATGGTTACCCCAGTTCTTCCAGTTTAAAAGGAGGATCTTATGAGAAAATAATGGAATTGCCAAGGCAATGAAAGCAGAAAAGACTTTATCTATGGCTCTTTTGGAAGACAAGAGCTTTGCTCAGGAAGTCTACCTTGAATTAGATTTTCTTCCTCCAAAATACCTCTACCTCTAAATTTTGCAATTGTTGCAATTTCCAGTAATACTGTGGTGTTTCTGTGAAACATCCATCAAATTTAGTCGAGGTTACATATACTTATATACAATTTTTCTTTTCCTGAAATAACCAGAAACAAACATTTATCAGCAAAACTCAGTTGCAAATTTTGTTCTTATCAGATGGCGTTACAAAAGAAAACATTGCTTTGTTCACAGCAGCTGCACCCGAGCATTTATGTGGATTTCATTATGCTCAGTTTTTTCTACAGCTGTATCAACAGTTTTCTGATGGACACTATAAAAAAAGATTCTGATGGATACTAAATGGAAAATTTGCTTTCAAGAACAGCAAGTATAAAGTAACGTTTATGAGGTAAATTTCATCTGGTACAAAAAAAGCTCTGTATTTCTTAACTTGCGGTTTTGAAGGATGAGTCTCATTATCATCTCATGACCTGCTTGTAAGAAAATGCCAAGGTTTGATAGACAAGTCATGAATATTGCCTCAGCTCTTTATTATAAAGAGATGACTTGGAATTCAGCGTGAATAGCAGGATCAAAGACTTGCTTAAAAATGGTAGATTGTATGCTACAAAGCTATACCACATGTTGAATGACGTCTGTCTCTTCTGTCAAGGACAGAACTGAATGTGAATGGGGGATTAAGGGACTAAAACACAATCTGGAAGGGTGCTGCAGTCAGAAACCGTAGAGAAGCTAAGCAATGTTTAGTTTTCTTTCTCTTTTATATTAGAAACGTGAAGCAAATCATCTTGACCTTTTAAGGGTTCAATTTAGGTCAAGTGGGCAACCTGACACCTGAAGGGCTCATTTCCTTAAATGGGCTTCTTGTTCTAAATTTCAGAAACTCTACAAATATTTAATTTAGACCTTTATCCTAGAATTAAGAGCACATGTTGTAGTAAACCATATTTATGCAATAAATTACAGTTGGCTGAGTTCATACAGCATGCTAAGCTATAAGCCATGTTTCCAAATTCACACAGCAAGGCTAAGTCATATGCAAGCAAGTCACATTTTGGCTTAGTGTGGTATGATTGAAGAAAATCTTAACAAAGGGGCTTGTGATCAGTTTGCCATTTTCCATGCAACAAAGAGATTATTCGTATAATTTAAATATATCTATTAAGCAAAATCCACTCCCCCCAATATTAAGAAAGTTGAGAAGATTAGTCCAAAATTTAAAAAAAGGTTAACTCTTTCCTCTTCCTTAATTTAGATGAGTTAAGTGGAGTATTTTGTCTTGCGTCGTGTCCTGATATGAAGAAATAAAAGCATGCTAGCTGACTGTGTTGTGGAAATGTTCGCTACATATGAATAATTGGAATAATCCTTAAATTATACCAGACTTTTTAAAAAGGAAGTATATGAGGTGAGAAGTTAAAACAAAAACAAACAAACTTCTAAAAGTAGCCAATAAGA
Source organism: Protobothrops mucrosquamatus (assembly GCF_001527695.2). Lineage (NCBI taxonomy): Eukaryota > Metazoa > Chordata > Lepidosauria > Squamata > Viperidae > Protobothrops > Protobothrops mucrosquamatus. The sequence goes on from NW_015391097.1 coordinate 28,383, forward strand.
ACAAAAGTCTGAGACAGTTATATTGATAAACATTCTTGAAAACTGAGCTTCTACTTTTATTATCAGGCCTGAATAAAAGCATAGCATGCTAGGGGATACATTGAAGAGGGAATTTTGGAGACTTGTTATAGCCTGCTTTGCCTTCTACATCCCACAGACTTGATATGATAGAATTCCCTGCGAATAAGGTAAAGAACTGTATGTTTCAAATGACAAAAAAATATATGTTGCCAGATGCCAGTTATTGTTCCAATAGGAGCTATCAAAAATAAATGCTCTTCTATGCCTACTATGATAAGTGCTTACAGGTTTTTCCTAGAGTTTCTTGTATCCCTCAACCCCCTCAACCCATCTTTTCTGCCAGTCTCCTCCTTATCTAGTAATATCTTTAGACAAGGACCGTATGCCCCTCCTGATCAGATGATACTGGCTCATTTCCAGAATCAAGGATGACAATGATGATGGTGGTGATGGTGATGATGATAATCTGGTTCTGCAAAGCTTTATTTGAAATTAAAGAAAAGCCAGACTTTTCTTTGGCAACTCAAGATGCTTTGAGTAGTTTGTTTGCAAAGTGTGAAAATCACTTGTGATCCCTGGAGTGAGGTTCCTTGTCTAATGAAGTTACATTGCTTCATTCTTATTGATGCAGCGAAGTGTCTATCTCAACAAAAACTCAACAGCACATTGTAGAAGCCATTTTTTCCACCAAAGTGGTGATGCTAGTTCACCGCAATGAAGAAAAGTCCTTAATTTTATACCTTTACTTCAAAGATG
>NW_015391098.1:0-3370 GCF_001527695.2 Protobothrops mucrosquamatus
GGTGATAAGAACAGATACATAAAGGGTACATAAAAACAAGCAAAAGATAAAATATTGTATCTTGTCTACCATAAACATAAAATATTGTATCTTGTCTACCATAAACAACTACTTAACAACAGTAAATCAGGAGTAAAAGAGCTTTATTACAAAAAATACACGTCAAACAGAATGTTACCAAGTCTGAATCCCATTTAGATATATTTCAGAAACAAAAAGATAAATGTGTGTGACAGAAGAAATCAAAATGATTGAGGTGATGGCCACATACTGTGTGTCAAGATTATTTACCAGTCAAAACATAATTTATACATTTTAAACAACAGCCAAGGATAAAATTATTCCCAGGTGGAAAAATAGAAATATTTTATCAATCACTGGCCACACCTAGCATTAAAAAGGGCCAATGAGGTTTTATTTTTGGTTATAATAACCATCGCCATGCCTAAATTTATGCCAGGCAGAAAATTATAAAATCTATTACAAAGCACTGGCCACACACTGGTCATTTAAAAGGGCCAATGAGGTTTTATTTCTGGTTCTAAGAACCATCGCCATGGCTAAATTTACGCCAGGCAGAAAACTATAAAATCTTTTATCAATCACTGGCCACACCTAACATTAAAAACGGCCATTGGGGTTTTCTTTCTGGTTCTAAGAACCATCGCCATGGCTAAATTTATGCCAGGCAGAAAACTATAAAATCTATTACAAAGCACTGGCCACACCTCTGGTCATTTAACAGTTGTCATCAAAAGATTTCTCTCAGAAGAAAGAAAACGCAACTTCAGTGTTCAAATACATGAATATCACAACAGGTATCTCTTGGTGAAGAGATGGTGATAAGAACAGATACATAACAACAGGCAAAAGATAAAATATCTTGTCTACCATAAGCATCACAACTACTTAACAACAGTAAAACAGCTTTATTACAAAAAATACACAACAAACAGAATGTTATCAAGTCTGAATCCCATTTAGAGATATTTAATAATAATAATAATAAAGTTAGAAGGGACCTTGGAGGTCATCTAGTCCAGTGATGGTGACAGCAGACTGGGTGGGACTGAAAAGTTTAATCAATTCCAACTTTGCAAGATCTTTTTTTTTTTTCCCCGCAAGAAGTTGAAATTAACTGATTGAGTGAACCTTTTTTTTTTTGCACAGGCGGCGGAGGCCTAAAGAGAAAAGGTTTTATAAAACCCAGCTGAAGGCCTAGGACTGGGGCGACGGCGCACGTGCCCACAGAGAGGGCTCTGAGTGCCGCCTCTGGCACCCGTGCCATAGGTTCACCACCACTGTTCTAGTCCAACCCCCTGCTCAGGCAGGAAACAAAAAGATAAATGTGTGTGACAGAAGAAATCAAAATTATTGAGGTGACGGCCACATACTGTGTGTCATGATTATTTGCCAGTCAAAACATAACTTACACATTTTAAAAAACAGCCAAGGATAAAATTATTCCCAGGCGGAAAAATAGAAATATTTTATCAATCACTGGCCACACCTAACATTAAAAGCGGCCGTTGAGGTTTTTCTTTCTGGTTCTAAGAACCATCGCCATGGCTAAGTTTACGCCAGGCAGAAAACTATAAAGTCCATTACCCATCAACAGTCACTGGCCACATTTGTCATTTAAAAGGGCTGTTGAGGTTTTCTTTCTGGTTCTAAGAACCATCGCCATGGCTAACTTTACACCAGGCAGAAAACTATAAAATCTATTATCTATCACCAGCACATCCAGCATTAAAGAGGGCCATTGAGATGTTTTCTGGTTCTAAGAACCAACATCATGCCTAAATTAAGCCAGGCAAGAAATCTACTCAGGGTTTCAATGGCCACATCTAGAATTAAAAAGGGTCACACAGATTTATCTTCCAGTTTGAGGATTTAATGTCTCACCCTAGCCACAAATGTAGTTATTAATTTATTGAGATGGCAATACCTCAGAACTGGCTGCAACTGACATTTTTTCTCAGGGTATGTAGGTGGGAGGGAAGCGATCCCAAAGGATTCCCTTCCAGATTGAGATTCAGTTGGGGATCCTCAGGCACTGGAGGAAGCTTGTAGTTGAGGGCTGTTGACTCCACCAGTGTGATTCACCCCCGCTGCTCACTCAGCGACTGAAAGGGTGTGAGTCTCACAGAGTCTCTGCTCAGGGGCCGAAGGAGCCTGGGAGCCGACGGGCTGCCTTCTCATTCAGGGTGAGTTTCACAGAGTGGTAACTCAGGGGCTGGAAGACCCCCGTCAGGAGTGCCTTGGCTTCACCTCTGCCTTCGGTGGGTGTCTGGTGTGAGTCAAGATGGCCTCAGGAGCAGTGCAGCCTTCCTCCCAAGAAAGGCACTCCATCAATTCACCTGTGCTCATGACACGGGGGTTCTCCTCCAGTTTGAGACTCAGCTGGGGATCCTCAGGAACTGGGAGAGGCTTCCAGCCGGGGGCTGTTGTCTCCTCTAGTGTGATTCGCCCTGGCTGCTCACTCAGGGACCGAAAGGGTCTCCCAGGGCGACTCCAGAGAGCCTTCCGGTGTGAGTCTCACAGAGTGTCTGCTCAGGGGCCGAAGGAGCCGACTGGCTGCCTTCTCATTCAGGGTGAGTGTCCCAGAGTGGTAACTCAGGGGCTGAAAGACCCCCCTCAGGAGCAGAATGGGATATTTAGGTGTGGACCCTTGGCCACGCCTCCTTCGCCCCCTGCCACTCACCTCAGCCCACTTACAGGCAACTTTCCTCCTCCGCTGCCCTCCCCCAGCCATTCTCCACGGCCAGTGGGCCCTTGGCCCTCTGCCCTCCCGCCCGCCAACTCACCTGACACTCTTTGTCCTGGGCCTTTGGCTGCATGGGATAAGGAGCCCCCAGCCAATCGGGCGGCAGGCAGGAGCCGTGGTGCTGCGGGGGTAGCGTGTGATGGGGGATCGCAGGGCCTGTGGGCTGTGGCTGTTCCACAACGTTTGGGCCCTTGCAGCTCTGTCACCAGGACCGGAGGGACTGGCAGTGGTGGCAGGAGTCACAGCCGCTGGGGCCACTGGAGGGGCAGTCAGGGGAGGGTGTGTTGGGGGGACCAGGGAGGGAGGAGCGGGCGCCTCAAGGGGGCTTCACAGAGACTGCTTGGCTTGCAACTCAAACGACAGAGGGAAGGAGGATCAAGGCCAGTGCAGGGAATGGCGGGCTGGGGAGGGCGCACAGGCGAACAGCAAGGCCAATGTGGCTTTTGCCCGTCCTTCCCTCCCAAGACGCTCGCAGTCCCATCGGCCCACCCAGTCACTGCCGTTTGCCCGCCCTTCCCTCCCAAGACGCTCGCAGTCCCATCGGCCCACCCAGTCACTGCCGTTTGCCCGCCCTTCCCTCCCAAGACGCTCGCAGTCCCATCG
>NW_015391098.1:5525-38809 GCF_001527695.2 Protobothrops mucrosquamatus
CTCGCAGTCCCATCGGCCCACCCAGTCACTGCTGTTTGCCCGCCCTTCCCTCCCAAGACGCTCGCAGTCCCATCGGCCCACCCAGTCACTGCCGTTTGCCCGCGCTTCCCTCCCACACTAAATGCAATTGCAGAAGCCGCCCAGCCATCTGTTCGCCTGTGCGCCCTCCCCAGCCCGCCATTCCCTGCACTGGCCTTGATCCTCCTTCCCTCTGTCATTTGAGTTGCAAGCCAAGCAGTCTCTGTGAAGCCCCCTTGAGGCGCCCGCTCCTCCCTCCCTGGTCCCCCCAACACACCCTCCCCTGACTGCCCCTCCAGTGGCCCCAGCGGCTGTGACTCCTGCCACCACTGCCAGTCCCTCCGGTCCTGGTGACAGAGCTGCAAGGGCCCAAAAGTTGTGGAACAGCCACAGCCCACAGGCCCTGCGATCCCCCATCACACGCTACCCCCGCAGCACCACGGCTCCTGCCTGCCGCCCGATTGGCTGGGGGCTCCTTATCCCATGCAGCCAAAGGCCCAGGACAAAGAGTGTCAGGTGAGTTGGCGGGCGCGAGGGCAGAGGGCCAAGGGCCCACTGGCCGTGGAGAATGGCTGGGGGAGGGCAGCGGAGGAGGAAAGCTGCCTGTAAGTGGCAGGGGGTGAAGGAGGCGTGGCCAAGGGTCCGTGCCTAAATATCCCATTCTGCTCCTGAGTTACCACTCTGGGACACTCACCCTGAATGAGAAGGCAGCCAGTCGGCTCCTTCGGCCCCTGAGCAGACACTCTGTGAGATTCACACCGGAAGGCTCTCTGGGGTCGCCCTGGGAGACCCTTTCGGTCCCTGAGTGAGCAGCCAGGGCGAATCACACTAGAGGAGAGGACAGCCCCCCACTGGAAGCCTCTCCCAGTCCCTGAGGATCCCCAGCTGAGTCTCAAAGTGGAGGAGAACCCCTGTGGCATGAGCACAGGTGAGTTGATGGAGTGCCAAGGGTCCATGCCTAAACAGGGGGGTTGGATGTGTGTGCAGGTGGAATCAGGAATAGTGCATCTCTTTTGAGTCACTTGTTTCAGAGACTGCACTGAGAATGATCATCACTGGTCATGTGTGAAATTTGATATTATCTACCAATGGCAACAGATAGCATTAAAATGTGTAGTGTGATCTGTTAATTAAAGTCCCTTACAGCAATTCATGTAAAAGTCAGTTGTGATTGACTTAGTGAAGTAGCATTCTTGATGGAGATCACATTTATTCTTGTGTTCCATTCCTTCTTCTTCCATCAACGCTGCAGGCTGATGACTTAGTCTTCTGTCTTTAAGGTGGTGTAGAGTACAGGCTTTTGAGGTAAAAAAAAAACCTAACATTACTTCAACTGCCATTGGGGTTTTACTCTTAAGAATGCACAACACACAGTGGTTACTCTTACCTCAGACACAGGTGTTATACTTACTTATCTAGACATAATGGACCACCTCCCTCCATATCCTAAAACTTTGAAGAATACAAGACTCGGCTAAACTTACCTCACAGTGTAGAAGGCAACACCACAGCAGAAGGCGAACATTTTCATGCTGGAGACATTTTCATGCTCTCTTCTTCTTTCTTCTCTTTTTCTTCTTCTGCCGTGCCCAGCAGGTCTTGTGTCTTCTGAGGAACATTTGGCAGCAGGTGTCCAATTGTTCCTCCCCTCAATCTCAAAGACTCAAAAACTATAACATCTTCTATAGATCAACGGACACACCTAGCATTAAAAAGTGCCGTTGAGGTTTTCTTCCTGGTTCTAAGAACCATTGCCAGGACTAAATTTACGCCAGGCAGAAAACTATAAAATCCATTATCAAGCACTGGCCACATTGGTCATTTAAGAGGGCCATTGAGGCTTTATTTTTGGTTCTACGAACCATCGCCAGGGCTAAAGATATGCCAGGCAGACAACTATAAAATCTATAACCCATCAACAGCCATGCCTAGGATTAAAAAAGGCCATTGAGGAGCATTTTTTGGTTCTAATAACCATTGCCATGGCTAAATTTACAGCAGGCAAGAATGCTCTAAAATCTATTATCTAAAGGTCAGTTGTGATTCACTTGGTGAAGTAGTATTCCTGATGGTATTCATTCTTGCGTTCCATTCCTTCTTCTTCCATCAATGCTGCAGGCTGACGACTAAGTCTTCTGTCTTCAAGGTGGTGTAGAGTACAGGCCTTTGAGATAAAAAAACCTAACATTACTTCAGCTGCCATTGGGGTTTTACTCTTAAGAATGCACAATGCACAGTGGTCACTATTATCTCAGACACAGGTGTTATACTTACTTATCTAGACATAATGGACCACCTGCCTCCATATCCTAAAACTTTGAACAATACAAGACTCGGCTAAACTTACCTCACAGTGTAGGAGGCCACATCACAGCCGAAGGCTAACAGGGCTTGAGCTGTCATGCTCTCTTCTTCTTTCGCTTTTTCTTCTTCTGCTGTGCCCAGCAGGTCTTGTCTATTTTGAGGAAAATTTGGCAGCAGGTGTGCAATAGTTCCTCCCCTCAATCTCAAAGACTCAAAAACTATAAAATCCTCTATAGATCAACTGACACACCTAGCATTAAAAAGGGCCGTTGAGGTTTTCTTTCTGGTTCTAAGAACCATTGCCATGGCTAAATTTACACCAGGCAGAAAACTATAAAATGTATTACCAAGCACTGGCCACACACTGGTCATTTAAAAGGGCCATTGAGGTTTTCTTTCTGGTTCTAAGAACCACTGCCAGGACTAAATTTACGCCCGGCAGAAAACTATAAAATCTATAATCCATCTACAGCCACGCCTAGGATTAAAAAGGGCCATTGAGGAGTGTTTTTTGGTTCTAATAACCATCGCCATGGCTCAATTTACAGCAGGCAACAATGCTCTAAAATCTATTATCTAAAGGTCAGTTGTGATTGACTTGGTGAAGTAGCATTCTTGATGGAGATCATATTCATTCTTGCGTTCCATTCCTTCTTCTTCCATCAAAACTGCAGGCTGACGACTGAGTCTTCTGTCTTCTAAGGTGGTTTAGAGTACAGGCCTTTGAGATAAAAAAAACCACTAACATTACTTCAGATGCCATTGGGGTTTTACTCTTAAGAATGCACAGGATGCAGTGCTTACTATTACCTCAGTTGCAGGTGTTAGTTACCTAGGAAGGACCATCAAGTAGAGACTATCCACCTCCCTCCATATCCTAAAACTTTGAAGAATACAAGACTCGGCTAAACTTACCTCACAGCATAGAAGGCTAGCAGGGCTTGAGTTGGAGACATTTTCATGCTCTCTTCTTTCGTCTTTCTTCTTCTGCTTCTGTTTCTTCCTCAGTCGTGCCCAGCAAGTCTTGTCTCTTTCGAGGAACTTTTGGCAGCAGGTGTGCAATTCTTCCTCTGCTCAGTCTGCAAAGCTAGAAAACCCTAACCTTGCCTAAAAACCATCGCCATGGCAACAAAACAATACCCGCAATCAAGGAACGGTCAAAGAAGCTAACAACAAATAATGCAACAAAGGACCTCCAAGACCAATTTCAACAACACTGAGAGAAGCCACTGGAACATAAATTGACAGCAAACCACACTCTCTTCTACTAGCACTGACGATGTTCCCTAGTTTGGTAATGAAACATCTACAAGAAAACCACCAAGCTCAGAGAGCACCAAGGACGCCTCATTTCAACTTTGAGCCACAAATACTCTCCTTTATTGGTATTCCACATATTAAATTGCATCATCACGTTTACTTTCAGTTCTAAGAATTAAACCATGTGTCTTACTGTTGATGTCTTCTTCGTTGTCTACAGGTCAATTTGGATTCATGCCTTTGAAATAAAAAATCAACATTGCTTCAGCTGCCATTGGAGTTTTCCTCCTAAGAATGCACAATACACACTGCTTACTATTACCTCAGTTGCAGGTGTTGCTTACCTAGGAAGGACCATCAAGTAGTATAAGACCTCCTCCCTCCATATCCTAAAACTTTGAAGAATACAAGACTCAGCCGAAGGCTTACCTGGAAATATTTTCTTGCTCTTTTTTTTCTTCTTTTGCTTTTTCTTCTTCTGCCATGCGCAGCAGGTCTTGTCTCTTTCAAGGAACATTTGGCAGCAGGTGTCCAATTGTTCCTCCCCTGTCTCAAAGACTCAAAAACTATAAAATCTTCTATAGATCAACGGACACACCTAGCATTAAAAAGGGCCGTTGAGGTTTTCTTTCTGGTTCTAAGAACCATTGCCAGGACTTAAATTATACCAGGCAGAAAACTATAAAATCTATTATCGATCATGGGCCACACAATGGTCATTTAAAAGGGCCATTGAATTTTCTTCCTGGTTCTAAGAACCATTGCCATGGCTAAATTTACGCCAGGCAGAAAACTATAAAATGTATTACCAAGCACTGGCCACACACTGGTCATTTAAAAGGGCCATTGAGGTTTTCTTCCTGGTTCTAAGAACCACTGCCAGGACTAAAATTATACCAGGCAGAAATCTATAAAATGTATTACCAAGCACTGGCCACACATTGGTCATTTAAGAGGGCCATTGAGGGTTTTTTTCTGGTTCTAAGAACCATCGCCAGGGCTAAACGTACGCCAGGCAGAAAACTATAAAATCTATAATCCATCAACAGCCACGCCTAGGATTAAAAAGGGCCATTGAGGAGTGTTTTTTGGTTCTAATAACCATTGCCATGGCTTAATTTACAGCAGGCAACAATGCTCTAAAATCTATTATCTAAAGGTCAGTTGTGATTAACTTGGTGAAGCAGCATTCTTGATGGAGATCATATTCATTCTTGTGTTTCATTCTTTCTTCTTCCATCAAAACCGTAGGCTGACAACTGAGTCTTGTACAGGTCAGTTTGGATTCATGCCTTTGAAATAAAAAAAAATCAATGTTACTTCAGATGCCATTGGAGTTTGGCTTCTAAGAATGCACAGTACACACTGCTTACTATTACCTCAGTTGCAGGTGTTACTTGCCTAGGAAGGACCATAAGACTATCCACCTCCCTCCATATCCTAAAACGTTGAAGAATATAAGACTCAGCTAAACTTACCTCACAGCGTAGAAGGCTAGCAGGGCTTGAGCTGGAGACATTTTCATGTTCTCTTCTTTCGTCTTTCTTCTTCTGCTTCTGTTTCTTCCTCAGTCGTGCCCAGCAAGTCTTGTCTCTTTCGAGGAACTTTTGGTAGCAGTCTGCAAAGCTAGAAAACCCTAACCTCGCCTAAAAACCATCGCCATGGCAACAAAACAATACCCGCAATCAAGGAACGGTCAAATAAGCTAACAACAAATAGTGCAACAAAGGACCACCAACACCAATTTCAACAACACTGAAAGAAGCCACTCTAACATAAATTGACAGCAAACCACACTCCCTTCTACTAGCACTGACGATGTTCCCTAGTTTGGTAATGAAACGTCTACAAGAAAACCACCAAGCTCAGAGAGCACCAAGGATGCCTCATTTCAGCCACAAATACTCTCCTTTATTGGTATTCCACATATTAAATTGCATCATCACATTTACTTTCAGTTCTAAGAATTAAACCATGTGTCTTACTGTTGATGTCTTCTTCGTCGTCTACAGGTCAATTTGGATTCATGCCTTTGAAATAAAAAATCAACGTTACTTCAGCTGCCATTGGAGTTTTCCTCCTAAGAATGCACAATACACACTATTACCTCAGTTGCAGGTGTTGCTTACCTAGGAAGGACCATCCAGTAGTATAAGTTCATCTACCTCCCTCCATATCCTAAAACAGTAATGGCAAACATTTTAGAGACCAAACGCCCAAAAACCACCACCCCACCCCCATCCCCGCTCTGCCCTGCCCACTGGGCCACCCACCACCTCCACAGCCCGCCACAGATCACCCAGGCAGCCCAGCAGCGCCATGGTGGCCACGCCCTCCGCCCATGCCCCACAGCATTATCTGCATGCGACGGGGCACAAGGGCGGAGTCTTGTCCCCGCTGCCCAGCTACCATGTCCTTGGCTGCGCTGCTTCGCGTGGGCTGCATCCAGGGGTGACTCTCCTCCGAGGGGGCTGGTGGTGAGGAGGGGGCTGTGGGAGGAGGCGGGGCTGGGGAGATGGTGCGTGTGCCCACAGAGAGGGCTCTGAGTGCCGCCTCTGGCACCCGTGCCATAGGTTCGCCACCACTGTCCTAAAACTTTGAAGAATACAAGACTCGGCTAAACTTACCTCACAGCATAGAAGGCTAGCAGGGCTTGAGTTGGAGACATTTTCATGCTCTCTTCTTTCGTCTTTCTTCTTCTGCTTCTGTTTCTTCCTCAGTCATGCCCAGCAAGTCTTGTCTTTCGAGGAACTTTTGGCAGTAGATGTGCAATTCTTCCTCTGCTCAGTCTGCAAAGCTAGAAAACCCTAACCTCGCCTAAAAACCATCGCCATGGCAACAAAACAATACCCGCAATCAAGGAACGGTCAAAGAAGCTAACAACAAATAGCCCAACAAAGGACCTCCAAGACCATTTTCAACAACACTAAGAGAAGCCACTCGAACATAAATTGACAGCAAACCACACTCCTTTCTACTAGCACTGATGATATTCCCTAGTTGGGTAATGAAACGACTACAAGAAAACCACCAAGCGCAGAGAGCACCAAGGACACCTCATTTCAACCAAACAGTGTTTGCTCAGGGATTCAATGAGACAGGTAGCAGTTTGACTCCCCGGCTCATTCAATGTGAGTGTCACAGAGTGGAAGCTCAGGGACTGAAAGACCTCCACCAATAGGGGCATCACCACCATCGCCATGCTTGTTGGTATGTGGAATGCTCTACTACTGCTCTTTTTACCATTGATACTTTGTAAACATTTTTGCAGGAATAAACATGTTGCAAACAGTAACTGCCAGGCTTCCACACTTTCATGATATACTGGAGAGGGAATTAAACCATCTCTCTTACCATTGATGTCTTCTTCTTCGTCTATATGGATTCATGCCTTTAAAATAAAAAAAATCAACATCACCAAATGGCCAACTTATGTTCAGAGACTAGAAAAGCAATCACTCAAAGGGGATTTTTGTGTTTTATCCTACGACTGAAAGATGACAATATACAATGAATTGGAAGATTATCCCCTTGAGAATTCCTCAGACCATGCAATTAGTCATCTTCTACATGTTTTGCTTCTTTTAGGCACTTGAGCCGTGACTAAAATTTCCTCAAGTCCCAAGAGTTGACTTGGGAGAAAGTAAGGGCAACTCCAGGTACTGAAGCAATTTCCTGAGAGTTAAGCCAGGTCCTGGGCCTGAAGTAATTTTAGTTAACTTTCACCTCTACTAATTTGAAGTACTTTTGAGCCTGCAAGTAAATGGCTAAGATTATCTCAGACTTTACTCCAAGCTAATTTTAACTCTTATTCCCTGTGGTGGTTTGGTCCTTTTAAAAGGACATGTGTGAGATTATTTCAGGTTCCACCAATATTTTACTCTTAAGACAGGGGACTTCAAACTTGGCCCTTTTATAACTTGTGGACTTCAACTTCTAGAATTCCTCAGCCAGGCACGCTGGCTGAGGAATTCTGGGAGTTGAAGTCCGCAAATCATGAAGGGGCCATAGTTCCCCCATGCTGGCTCAGGAATTCTGGGAGTTGAAGTTCACAAGTCATAAAAGGGCCAAGTTTGAAGACCCCTGCTCTAAGAACTTGAGTCTTAGCTAAAATTACATCAGTCCTCAAGAATTGAATTTATTTCAAGAAAATAAGTCCAATTCCCTGACCTGGAGTAATTTTAGTTAACTCTTTTGTTTAGTTACTTGAAGTAGCTAGTCTTCAACATATTTTGCTTCTTTTAAGGACTTGAGCTGACTAAAGTTACTTCAGGTCCCAAGAAATCAGTTTATTCCTGAGAGCAAGGTCAGCTCCTGAGTAATTTTATCTTTACCTTTAAAACTATTTTTAATTCTGACTTGCCTATGGTGGTTTGGTCCTTCTAAAAGGACATGGCTGAGGTTATCTCAGATTCCACCAATATTTTAAAATGTGCACCTTGGCTAAAATTATCTCAAGATTACTTCAAGAGCTGACTTTATTTCAAGAAAGTAAGGTCAACTCCAGGACCTGAAGTACTTTTAGTTAACTTTTGCCTTTAGTTACTTGAAATGGTATAGGGTTTGCTGCCTGAGCAGGGGGTTGGACTAGATGACTTCCAAGGTCCCTTCCAACTTTATTTTTATTTTTACTATTACTACTACTACTACTACTACTACTACTACTACTACTACTACTACTATTATTATTATTATTATTATTATTATTATTATTATTATTATTATTAAGCCACTAGTCCTCTACATGTTTTGCTTCTTTTAAGGATTTGAGCCTTGACTAAAACTTCCTCAGGTCCAAAGAGCTGACTTTATTCAAGAAAGGGCAACTCCAGGGACTGAAGCCATTTTGCCTTTAAGTTAATTTTACTGCTTGTTCACCTGTGGTAGTTTAAGCTCTTTTAACTACACCTGGCTAAAATTACCCAGCTTACTGCAAGGACATGGCTAATATTATCTCAGACTTTACTCCAAAGCTCATTTTAACTCTTATTCACCTCTGGTGGTTTGGTCCTTTTTAAAAGGACGTAGCTGAGAATTACCTCAGGTTCCACCCAAATTTTATTCTAAGAATTTAAAGTCCTGGCTAAAATTCCTTCAGGCCCCAAGAATTCACTTTATTCCTGAGAGGAAGGTCTGCTCGTGAGGCAATTTTATCCTTAAAGTTAATTTTAACCCTTATTCACCTATGGTGGTTTGGTCCTTTTTAAAAGGACGTAGCTGAGAATTACCTCAGGTCCCACCCAAATTTTAAGAACTTGCGCTTTGACTAGAATTACTTCAAGACCCCGCGGTTTGCGCTTTTCCCCGAGGGAAAGACTGAGATAAGTATCTTTAGTGACCTTATTGGCGTCCTTTGAATAAAACACCCTTGAGATATTACCTCAGCCACCCCTGGCGTTTTACTCGTAAGAATACACGCCGTGGTTAAAATCACCACAGGTGCCATCCTGACTCCCCGAGAACAAAAAGCCATTAATTAGCTGAAGACCTCGCGCTCCCCTCAGTCTCTTACAACGTAGAAAAGCCTCCGCTAGAATTACCTCAGAGCTCAAAAGGCCCTGCCCGGCCTCGAGCTCGAGGGCTTGGGCCGCGGGAGCACCGGAGAGAGACACTTTAGCCCCCCCGGCGCCCCGCAGCCTCGTCTCTCTGCGGCGTCGGCTGCCTTTGCAGCGCGCTCGCTTGGCTTTTTTTTTTTGCGCTCAGCCTGAGGACTTTTTAAAAGTCCCCGCCTCTCGGAGAGAAGACAGACCGCTCAGCCAATCCGAGGGACGCGTTTTCGGAGCAGCCAATCACGGGCGAGATGGGCGAGCAGAAAGGAGCCCGCGAGGCGGTCCGAGGGCGCTGGCGGGAGAGGCGCGCGCTCAAACACAGGTGCGAGCGCTCAGCTGGTTCCCCGGCTCGCGGGGCGGTTGCCATGGAGACGGCCGCGACGCGCGGGAAGGCTCATCAGGGCCAGGTGCGCCTACGCCGCACAGGTGAAGGCGATTAGGCGGCTGCGACGCTGGCTCTGAGTTTGTGTGTGTGTGTGTGTGCGTGTGTGCGCGTGCAATGCCTTCTCCTCACCTAGGGGAGCCTTGGACTACAGATCCCATCCGTCAGGCAGCCGGCGGGTCTCCCCTTGTGCATGAGAGGCTGGAATAGGGTTGGAGGTTGCCTCCTTCCCCCCCCCCCGCCTCCCCCGCTGCAAAGGCCCATTTTTTTTTTAAATATCCCCATCATTTTTGCAGCAGTGCATTTTAGGATTGAGCAATCCAGAGGGTGACTTTGGGCTTCTACTGGGGAATGCTTTGGATTACAAGTCCCATCAGCCACCTCCGGGGTGTGGGGGGGTGTTGATAGGGATGGTCCCTTCTTGCAACAGAGCTTTTTTTTTTTTTTTTGCTCTTGTTGAGCAGGTTCCTCCCCCCCTGCTTAAAATGCTCACTGTTTTTACAAAAAAAATCTGAAAATGTAATGCATACCAAAAATAATAAAAATAAAATTATGGTTATATGTACAGTATAGGAGATACTTTGGACTACAGGTCCCATTAGCCGGTCTTGGAGGGGGGTGATGGGGATTGCCTCTCTTGCAACAGATTGCCCGTCTGGTTGGTGGGTCCTCCCTTCCACCTACAATTCAAAGCTCCTTTTCTGTTTTTTGTTTGCATCTTCTCCACCTTGTCACAATCTTGCCAGGCAGCCCTTGGTTTTATTTTGAATTTGTTACTTTTTTTCCAGTCTTTTTTTTTCTTTTAAGACTGGTTTGTTTTGCTTTGTTTTTTTTACTTGGCTTTCTAGGGATTCTGCTAAAATGTTACAATAGAGTTTCTGATACATAGTGTCTTACCCAGTGAAAGAAATTGACTCAAATTTGAAACTATTTCTTCCTTTTTCTATTATTAGAACTCTTCCCAGCCACAGTTAAATGTTTTCAAAAGAGGTCCGATACATTTATATCCCCATCATTTTAATAACTTTTAATGAGACCCCTCTCAACATTTTCCACCAAGTTGCGCCCTCCAGACAGGGTAGGACAACGATGTGCAGAATTAACCAACCGACTTTTTCTTTATTCAGAAAAATATTCCAGCAGTGTTCAACAAATCACTGTTAAGAGACGAATACCTTCTTGTTAAACCATTTTATTTGGATGGGTAGAAGACAAGAACATTTTGCTAGTGATTGCAGAGACCACAACATCAAAATATTCTCACAAATTCTGGGTCTTGGCATGAAGGCAACGCTTTCTGAATTGGTTCTGATAAGTTCTTGCTTCAAGGAATTGCAGATGATTCTCAAAATACTTGGAATATGTCTGTGGTTCAGCCCAGGCATGAGTTAAGATGGCCAGCTGTGTTTTATTCCAAAATTACACACACACAAAAAAATAAATAAATCTTTCATTGCTTGACATAGATCACTTTTCTGGATTATTTTTTCTTTCTTTTTTTAGCACCAACATCGGTCTGGATACACAATAAAGGCTCTTTAAAAGCAGCTCAAAGGATACCCAAAGAATCATTTCTAACAAAGTGTAGTGTGTTAGCTCAAGATTTGCTGGGAAGATTCAAGCTGCTAATTTGTAGAATTTATTTTTTTCCAAAAATGCACAGATTCAAACACATTCCTTCATTTCTTAGGAATCTCAAATGTTTTTTAAAAAACAACCCCTTTTTGTATCAACTGTTATCTAATTAGAACCGTGTTCACTTCCAGATAGTCGGACGTGGTCCCTAAAGAGCTTGTGACATGGACCAAAATACAGTCATGATTAAAACAATTTTGAAAATTTTATAATTTATTTTACATCAAACAGAGCTGGCTGAGCTTGCTGCTACAGACTCTTTGCAGCCGACAGGCGAGGGCTAATATTCCTGGTTACCACCCATGTGTCAACCTCCAGCTTGGGTATCCTAATATTTTTGACAAGCTGCCTCTGGTTTTGCAAATGGTGGGCTTAATCACTAACACTTAACACTGGGAGCGTTGGATGTTTCACAGCAGTGACAAGATGTTTACACCATTAAACCCATGTTTTAAATTACCGATGGCTTTCTTCCATTCTCCAGTGTACAGAGAAATGGACCTTAATGGGCTTGAAAAATGACAGTCCTTGAATCACAAAAGCTGGGGGTTTTTTTAATGCAAGGCTTTCTTTTTGCAATGATTACAATTATCATTATATTTCAGGCTGTGACACAATGGCCCTGGCTACGAATTGCTGCTCCAAAAAGCTAAGTATTGTATAGCAATCATCCAGGAGTGACATTTATTTCCCATGCCAGAAACTGGGACAAAGGGTCCCAGTTTCCCTGAGAAACAGAAGTCTGCTAGAGTTGGTTGGTTCTTTTTTCCAAGGAAACCACAGGCTGATTTCAGGATTTTTTGGGTTTTGGTTTTTTGGGGGCCTCATCTGGGCCCCTTCTGAAGCTGAGCCATCACACCCATTTGCAGTACAGGTAGTTCTCAACTTACGACAACTGAGCCCAAAATTTGTTGCTAAGTGAGACATTTTATTAAGTGGCCCTCTTCATTTGCACCCCTCTTGACTTACCAATATGGTGGAGGGTTGCTTCCAAGACCCTTCTTGGTTCCTCCACCCATAGAGTTTTACCACAGGTGCCAGAGAGTCTGGTTCCTCTAGAGACTAGACTCTGTGGTTGCTGGAACTTAGTGGGTTGCTTCACCCAATGCTTTAAGCAGGCGTTTTTCAACAACCTGGGCAACTTTTAAGATGGGTGGACTTCCCTAAGGTGCTTTTTCAAGAGGCAAGTTTTTGAAGAGGCTTCTTGGGTGAGAAGCGAAACGTCTTCAAGGAAAAATCAAGTCCAGTTGTGTCTTGAAAAAGCACCTTTGGGACAACCATGACTTTGGATGACTGAGCAGCTGCATATGTGTGGATTCCAACTTGCAGAATTCCCGAGTCTGGCTTGTCTTAAGCCAAGTTTGGGGAGCAAAAATTGGAATGAGAAAAAAAAATGTCCACAGAAAATAAATTAGGCAACAAGTGGACTGCCTGATTTGACAGGGCTTAGTTTTCTAGCATAACCAGCTTGAATGTCCTTCAGCAACGTAGGGCACACGGAATCGCAGCTTGCGATGAATTTTCCTGTTCTAAAATAACCCTCCAAGTTGAAATATATTTGCAAGTATAAACAAGGCTCAACTGATTAAATGTTTATTGTTGGCCTTAGCTCAACTAGAGTAACGGCAACACAGCCATCTCTAAAGCTTGGACTGCAAGCTGGAAAGCGAAGCTCAAATCTTTTTATAGGAATTGCTTAAAATAACACTTTATTCCCAGCCTAGAAGCCCCTAATGCTTTCTGCCAAGGATTACCAGTAAAAATTCCAATATAATTACTTACATTTGCCGTAGCTTCTTCTCCTAAGAGCAGATGCCATGCAGAAAAAAAATTTCTCCTAATCCATTAATGCCTCAACTGGAAGCAATAAAATATGAATTCCAATCGCAAGAGGAGTATAAAAGAACACTAAAAAAAAAAAAAAAAACCTCCCAGCATTTTCTTTTGCAAACGAGTGAAGGGCTTGTTGGCTATTACCATTTTTTATTTTCCTATCAGAATGACAGCTGTTGCATTTGCTAATTTGGTTTCTAAATGCTCTTTAAGGGCGGCCAATCCCTAGTTCAAAAGATTCACTTTTTTGGGCTCCAGCCATCACCACCTTGGTGGTGAAAAGGCCCATCATTTGAGGCTGGAAGACAAAAAGCTACTTACAGGAACGATATTAAACCACCTAAGAGCTCCGATTACTGGAAACTGAACAAACCACGTTTCTTTGTGATTCTGATACTCTCTGGCTAAGTTGCAAAGGAAGGAGCATCAACTCCAAACCTTGAAAATACATCGAAGGCAAAGGGTGTTACTGTAGAATAAGTTTTTATTTTACCCGAAACCAGGATGGTAGTGTGATGCTCCATCAGACGTTATTTACAACTTCTAAAAAAAAAAAAGTCACACATGCTATCTTAGAAATGGATCCGAAGGGCTCCCAACGTGGGGAGCCACGCAAAGCCTCGGCCACGTTTCGCCTGTGGAATTCTGTCGAGGTAGGATCCAGTCGTCGTGGTCTCCCGAGGGCCACCACTCGTGTTTGAAATCCATCCGAGAGAAATCAAGGAAGGAAAACAGGGTCACACCTGCTTGCTGGCGCTGGAAAGCCCTCGAGGTTCACAATAAAATGTTCAGATAAAATGCATCACGACTCGTGTATTGCACTGAACGTGGGTCTACGACTTTAGATTTAAATAAGTTACATGACTATGGTGCAAAAGAAGTCTGTTTGCACACTCCAGGATATTTTTTTTTCTTTTTTTAAAAAAAAAGAAGAAGCTGAAGTTATGGAATTTGAAGATTTAAGAGTTTTCTTAAAACATTTCAGGAAAGGTACCATCCATCAATGATCTGTATAAATAGAATTGCATATTGTACAGAGCTGTTTAAACTGTTAACTTTTTAAAGATACAATAGAGAATCATCGGCTACGTACAACTGAAAAGCATGCATTGACAGTCTAATACTGTACATTTTATAAAGGATAATAACATTTTACACAATGAAATATGGAAAAAAACTTGGCCGGTCACCACTCGTATTTCTTGCTCAGCAGTTTAGGGAGCCTTGTCTTCATGCATTCCCATAACATCTTTTGCAGAGGTCTGTTTTATCAGTTAAAAACTATAGTGCACATTTTGGTAGATCTGTATATAAACTTTAGTTGTAAGAGCACCACACACTTCCTTCACGGAACACAAGTTTGCAGTTCAATTTTTTTTTTCTCCTTCGCTTTCGGGAAGGCTTTTTAAAGTTTTTTTTCCCATGTACAAGACTCATGCAGATGTTTTCAGCAGATGCGTTGCTAAAGACACATGCAAGAAAATTAACCTTACAATTCTGCAACAATTGGCTTAGGACTAAATGATTTACTCCAGCATCACTGCAAAGGAAAAAGAGAGAAAAAGAGAAAGAGAAAGAGAAAGAGAGAGAGAGAAAAGAAAACATTAGCGATAAAAGACAGATAAAGAAAGCATAATTAAAGCAAAAGATTGCTTTTTCTTTTAAGACTTAGTAGCGATAGACAATTGATCATAACTTCCCACGATTCAACAGAATACAGGTTAGTGGAAAAAGAACTAAGCATTAAAAATCTAAGAGGACATTTAGAATTAGCAGGTTTCCATCCACCCGAAAGCTGCAAGCTGGTTAGTGGATCAGACAGGAATACAGCCAGTTGTGGAGTTGAGACACTTCTCAAAACTGTATCTTCTCTTTGAGACCCCAGCAGTACAAGCAGGGGGCTTGTAACACCTCTTCTTGGGGACTTTGAAAGTGCAGGCAACTTTAAAACAGCATTGCTACTATTGCCTAGCACTGTATGACTATTTTCTTCCAGAAAAACTACATCCACCTTGGCATGTAGGTCACTCATATTTCCAGATTCCTAGGACTCATTTGCCCATCCTAACCAATAGCCTTTCAACGCAACCTTGTCTTAAACCATTTGATTTTTTCATGTCAAGACTTTCCCAGCCATCGTGCTGTGCAGAAATGACTAGCTTGTTTAAGCTTCCTCCTGTTTTTTTTTAAAAAACCTATTAATTTCAGAGGCATTTGTTCAAATGAAAAGCGACTTTTAAGTTACAGGAGGTTAGGAATCTGCCAGGTTTTGCCTTAGCCTCCCTCTTCACTCCTTGAACAAATTTCTTAGCAAACAGAGACTCATAATTTCAGATATTTCTTTTTTTCTGAAATCTTTTGATCAGATTTACTCTGCAGTGCCCGTTTGATTCATTCCCTCTGAATAAAACATTTCCAATCTTCTTTTTGTCGTAGGCTAAGGGGTGTGCCAGAAAAGTACCCAGCTCTTGGGGGGTTTTTTTGGCTGATGGGTAAATTTGCTTCTAAACCATGAGCAGAGATTAGGGAACCAATGGTTAAGCAGTGCAAGATGTACAACAAGACAGGTGTGAGGACACAAGACAATTTGCATTGTTTTTGCATGCTTTGTCTCTCCTGAAATCCTTTTATTGGGGGTGTCCTATGTTATTTTATGATCACAGAGACAAGGTCCCCTTTCAGATGCTCCCTGGAGAAAAAGGAAAGTTCAGAACTGAGCAGCTGTAAATTTGCGCACAAAGCAATTTAGAAACAGCAACAAGCCATGTTCTGCTGAGTTAAGATGACAGCTGTATTGTGTAAATAAAAGAAAAGGGAGACAACAGATACCAGGGCAGCTCAGCTCTGCTTTTAAAAATAGATCGCCCTGCTGTCTTAGAATCACTTGTGGCCCAAGGCACGTGAAGAGGTAGTAAGGACGCTGGGTTGGGTGGTATTTGCAAAATCGAGCCTAACCTGGGAATGAAGAACGACTGCCATCGTAACTCACATTCTTGGATGTGAGTGCAAATGGAAAAAACAGCACAGACTTTAAGTGAGGGGCTTGTGGATCCCAACTATGCAAAGCCTACGGATGTGCTCAGAGTTCTAGGAAGCAGCCTCTCCTAGGCTGTGTTTCAAGAGACAGAGGATTCAGGAACCCCAACATCACCCTGGGATTCCTCCAGCAGGCTCCCCTGCCATGGAGACCTGAAGCAATGCCCTCCGAGTACCATCGGGCAAACAGCAGAGGGATCAACGGGTACCTCGACCTTACAGCCCAGTTAATCCTCCAAGCTCAGCTACTGCAAGTCCAGACTCTCTAAGTGTTCGGGACTCCAAATATTTTGAGAAGCCGAGAAGGGAAGGTGGTCACACCCGCTGGATGTGAAAGGGGCCCGGGGGATTTTAGAATAAAGGCAACTGATTGAGTCTCTTGAGATTTAAATCAGCAGAAAGGCAGGGAACATAAAGGCTTTTGTGCTACGCTAAGGCAGAAAATGTAGGCTTAGAGAAATTGCAATGGGGAGAACATGAGCATTTATTTATTGAGTTCTCTGGAAGGGCATACAGCATAGTAGGGTCTCTCGTGTTTCCGCTTTCGGTTACATACATAGCACACACCACCATCGAAATGGAAGAGATACTCACTTCAGTCGATGAAATGTTGGAAGGCATTGGAGAAAAACACCACACAGTTAGACTGTTAATGAACTTACATATCAATACAGGACTCAGTTTGGAGAGGCAATAAACAGACATCATGCACAGACATTGACCACAAGAGAACGATGGTGGTTAGTGCCACAGGGGAAAAAAAATAAAGAGTTCTCTGCAATATGTTCATTGCGTTACGTGATATTTACAGATTTTACAACACGCACACACACAAAAGGTTACTTATTTGCTGCAGCCCAAGATGAGGCCAGCAGATGGTACCTCAACAAGGTGGCACGCAGAATTAATGGCCTAACCAAAAAGAAAAATCCCCAGAGAAAAATAAACCTGGTTTATTTCCAGGTTTGGTTGTAAATGCCCCAATTAAACAGTAATGTAACAGGAGAGGGAGGGGGGAAAAAAAAAAAAGACCTGACGCAAGAATTAAAATGGAATTTAAGAGTCTCTTAGGTTAGAAATGAAATGCAAAACAAAATGGTCTTGATTTAAAAAAAATTTATTCTCTCTCTCTCTCTCTTTTTTGAGCTGTTTGCTTAACGTCCATCCAGATCGCCTTTCCCCCTTTCCTTCTGTTCCTCTCCCATCCCTTCCCCAAATGGGCAATGCTGATGAAACAATGTTGTTACAGTAAAAATACAGACATATTTAAATAAATAGTTTTGTTTCTGCTTTTTGTTTTTGATTTTTTTTTAAAAAAAACAAAAACCTCTACATATGTCGGGGATAGAAACAAACAAATGGGGAAAAAAAACAAATCAAACCCCCACCACCTAATTTTAGCGGAATGCCTCTCAAAATGGCGTTTTCTGCACCGGCAAGATCAGCAGGGTACCTCTTAAGGAGGACAGAGCGTAAACAAGATGCGTCTGGAATCTAAAAGATAATAACCATGTGGCAAATGCAAAAAATGAAATGAAGCACAAAAAAAAAAAAAAAAAGGGAATAAAGGAAGGAAGGGAAAAAGAATTGAGGTAGTGGCCCGGTCTGTCCGGTGCAGAAAACGTCCAACTGAATGACAAATTAGGATTAGATGCTCAACCATGCAGCAGACATGAAGGATTTGCATGCTTCTGGTTTAAGGGAGAATAACATCCCCACAACACTCATTCCCTAAAATCTGCTACCAATCAAGGTTTTCTCAACGTATTATCCCTGCCTCCCCCCAGCGCTGTTGTCGTCGTCGTTGTTTTTACAAGGATTGAGTTAACTATGAAACAGAACACTGTACATGCGTCTCCTCTACAAAAAATATTTGCATAAAATAGTGTTTAATTTCTCTGTACATGTCGATGGACACCCTAGTTTGTGTATAAAAGAAGTGGGGAGGGGGAGGAGTCCCCTCCCCCACCCACAGGGGTCAGGGGAAAGAAAAAGAAAAAAAAAAGGAAAAGGAAAAAAAAAGAGGAAAAACCCAGAGTTTAGAATATGGAAACCTCAGTCACCGGCAAACATGTTCATGTGAAAATTCAGCAGAATAAGACAAATTGCTTGGAACAATTAAAAAAATCGATATTTTTTTTAAGTTAAACATCTCTCTGACTGCCAAGCTGCCACTACAGGACTTCAGGTCAAGAAAAAAACATGTCACTAAAGTTAGTGTCTGTGCTATAAAGCCAAATCACCAACGGCAAGGTCAGCAGCACAAACGGCCAGGAGATCCCCTCGGTGCATGCAGACAAAGGACGTGGTTTGGTGGCAGGTGGCAGACTATCTTTACCCGGCTCTAGGTAAGTGCGCGCCACAAACTTAAGAGTCTCGTCTAGCAGGATCACCGGCAGGGAGAGCTTGAGCACCATCAGCCACTGGGTCACGTTCAGCGGGGTGATCTGGAAAATCAGCTGGGGAAAGAGAAGGCAAGGGTCAGGCAGGAGCTCATGGGAAGGGCCAGATCTTTAGGATGGGTGGCCTTCAACTTCCAGAATTCATTAGGTCAACGTTTGTTTCTCAATCTTGGCAACTTTATAAGAAGGATGGGCTTCAACTCCCATCCTGTGATGGTTGGGGAATGCTGGGAATTGAAGTCCATCCATCTTACAAGTGGCCGAAGTTGAGAAACGTGCCCTAGCCAGAATCAGATGAAGGCAGAATGGGTTTCTGCTTTTCCTTCACCTTTGAATGGGACACAGGCCTTAAGTCTTTGGAGCAGTAGACCAAAGCTGGCTTGTAGAGTACCACATGACCAGGTAAGGTGCTCGTAAGGACACGCAGGTTGCCTTAGTTTCTGCATAGAGCAGCCCGGAAAGAAGGCTAACTCCGTGTTTTAGCAAGCCGGGCTTCCAATGCTTCCCATCCTGCCCTCCCCACCCCAAGTGTGAGTTGCAGGGACTTACTGGCAATGGTTCTACATAAAGGATGAGGAAGTGAAGAGACATGGACAAGCAAATGGATCCCAGGAGCCAGACGTTCTCCCATGGAGGCATCCTTAGCAAGGACTGGTTCTCCGAGAGGCTGAGGGAGGGGAAAAAAAGAAGAGATTGGCTGCGGAGCTCGTGGGAATGGAGTTACAGGGATTCCAGCTCAATCCCTCTGGGGGGCTTATTAAGGGGAAGGGGAAGACAGCTTGAATGGAAAATAGAGTTATTGCGACTCTTCAAAGGAGCTGCTTGCTGCTTTCTTCAATCCCTGTCCCACCCTCTCTGGCCTCAGGGTTGTTGGTGAATAAGTAAATTCTGGCCTCAATATCAGAGGAGGTGGAAGGGAGGGGAGGAGGAGGAGGAGGATGGAAGAAGGAAGAGGAGGATGGAAGGAGAAAAAAAGGGAGGAAGAAGAAGAGGAAGCAATCTCTTCCTCATTTCAGACATCCTAACCTGTTGAGAGCGTTGCACATTTCTATTGTGACCAAGACAGAGAGCGCCATTGTCATAGGATAGGGAGACTCAAACACCACACAGTCGACCCCTTCAAACTCTGGATTGTCGTCTTTGCACTGCAGGAAATGACTCTGAGAAACAGCAGAAGGCAACATTAATCTCAACCAAAAAAAAAAAAAAACAACAACCCCTGGGCCAATTTGCTCTTTTCTCTATCATCAAAGCACCCTCAATGGCACAACACCATTAAGACCAATGCTTTGTTTGTTTGTTTTTTAAAAAACCCAGAGTTTCTAATCAGATTATTGTTAAGCAGGGACTCCTTGGATGAATAAGAGGATTTTCTGCAATACTTGCAGATAGTTTTTAATAAGATTTTGGAGGCCGTCTTCCTATGACATGCCATGTAGGCAGACTGCAAAAAAACCCACTAAGCTTTGTTTCAAAGACAAGTTTCCCAAAATATCAAGATGGAAATACCAGCTGGTAGTAGGTAATTCTCGGGCCCCCATCAGCAGCTATGAACCACCAAGCTGCAGCGCCCACAGTGGCAGCTCCGACGTAACCTTGAAGAGAAGAAAAAGCACGTTAAGTCTTGTGCCACTAGGTCAACAGCCAGCCCAGCAATGGACAGCAGCTTCTGGGGTCTCCCCCTGCTATTGTTCTGCATGTTTAGGTCCTAATTTGGACACTGAAGTTCACCCATGTTCAAGCGGCCAAGATTGAAAAATACCGAATTAAGGGGAAAGAGAACAGCTCTGCTCTCTCTAGTTCCGTGGCACTCAAGCAAAACACTCACATCCAATCGCCAAGTAGCGGAAAAAGAGCCATCCTGAGATTAGGGGCTCTTTGGGGTTACGAGGCGGCTTGCTCATGATATCCAGGTCAGGCGGGTTGAAGCCCAGGGCGGTGGCAGGAAGTCCGTCGGTCACAAGGTTTACCCATAACAGCTGGACAGGGATTAAAGCTTCCGGGAAGCCCAGTGCAGCGGTCAGGAAGATGCTACCGGAGGAGGAAGAGGAGAAAGAACAGAGGTTAAGCCATGTTAATGCCAGTGAGTGTCTTAAACTACAATGCTGAGAAGTTAAACCGCAAGGATCAGCAGCTGGCCTCTGATTTTTCCCGCTCTCAGAGCTGAGCAAGCGGACAGCGGGAAGAAATGCTTGAACCCTGAGAGGGTGAAGTGTCCCCAATGAAGAGAGATCTCTGGGTTCCCTTCTTTTATTTCTAGATAAGGCTTGTCCAACCTTGGCAACTGTGGACTTTAACCTCCAGAATTCCCCAGTCAGCCATGTTTATGTTTTAAGCTGCCCAGAGCAGCTTTGAAACAAGAGGGGCAGCAAATAAAATTTCATAATAAATAAATAATAAAGCTGAAGTTTACAAGCCTCAAAATGGTCAAGGTTGGGCACCCCTGTTCTAGATGCTTAAACAGCCCCCCAGTTTAGGCTACCTTGGGATCTCGTTATCCGTCTAGATTGGCCTGTTCTCAAGACCCGGAAACGACGCCCCAGTTTGGTCCCCGTCCAGCGTCTCTCTTTCCAGAGGGTGTGACAGATACCCACAACAGCGGCCAGGATGAGCTCAGCCCTTGCTCTGCTCCTAGTTGCAAATGCCCTGGTTACTTACCAGACCACTTCTCCAACGTTGGAGGAGATGAGGTAGCGAATAAATTGCTTCATATTGTTATAGATGGCCCGGCCTTCCTCCACAGCGGCTACAATGGTGGAGAAATTGTCGTCCGCCAGCACCATTTCAGAGGCCGTCTTCGCCACGGCCGTGCCAGATCCCATGGCAATTCCGATCTCTGCCTTCTTCAAAGCGGGGGCATCGTTTACGCCGTCTCCTGTCTGGGAAAAGTTTTAGCTTGGGTCAGGAGGCACAGCCAAAGGCTTCAGCGCTGGGCCCCTGGAACTGGCTGAAGCATATCAGCATAGATTAATAAGTTCTGTTTTTTATTCATCCCCTGAAAAGGAAGTCCTTGGCTTACGACCTCAAATGAGCCCAACATTTCTGTTGCTAAGTTAGTTGTTAAGTGAGTTTTGCCCCAATGTATTACTTTTCTTACAATAGTTAAGTAAATCACTGCAGTTGCTCAGTTGCTAACCCAGTTGTTAGGTAAACCTGGCTTCCCCACTGATTGCTTGTCAGAAGGCCACAAAAGGGGGTCACTTACGACACTGCAACCGTCGTAAGTACATGTCAGTTGCCAAGCATCCAAATTTTTACCACAGGACCAAATTTTGCTGAAAAGGTCACAAGTGTGGGAAACTGTCATAAGTCACTTTTTTCAGTGCCATTGTAACTTCGAACAGTCACTAAATCAGGGGTAGGCAACCTTGGCTCTTTTATGACTCGTGGACTTCAATTCCCAGAATTCCTGAGCCAGCCATGCTGAGGGGAAATGGAGAGGTTTCCAAGCTGAGCCATGCTGGCTCAGGAATTCTGGGAGTTGAAGTCCACGAGTCATAAAAGAGCCAAGGTTGTCTACCCCTGCATTAAAGCTGAGTACTACCTGTCTGTTTTCTCAAAACCCAACCTCCCATCCCACACTTACCTGCGCATAAAAGGTCACTGCTTACTTGCGCTCGCCACACGCACACTTACCATTGCTGTGATGTCGTCAAAGGACTGGAGAAACTCCACGATTTTGGACTTGTGGGAGGGTTCCACGCGGGCGAAGCAGCGGGCGTTCATGCAGGCGTCTCTCTGGCCGGCTGGCGAAAGCTCATCAAACTCCCGACCGGTGAAGGCTTTTGTGGTGACGTCCTCGTCTTCGCCGAAAATGCCAATGCGCCGACAGATGGCCACCGCCGTCCCCTTGTTGTCGCCGGTTATCATGATCACACGAATGCCCGCTTGCCGGCACAGCTTGATGGATGAGGCCACCTCAATTCGGGGCGGGTCCAGCATTCCCACGCAGCCCACGAAGGTCAGGTGGGTCTGAAAGGGGAACAAGGCCAGATCCGGTTAAGGCAGCGGCTCCCAACCTTTTAAATACCCCGCACCCCTAAAACGCTTGTGATATATTCCCGCCCCCCCTTACAAAAGTTTGAAATAACGGCAACGAATTATGCACATACACTATAATTTTGAAAACCCAAGTTTTTGCACCCCCTGGAATATCTTCTCACACCCCTGGTTGGGTTAAGGTGTCTTGATCCGGAGGAAGCTGCCCGCATTTCAACAGCCGGAGACCCCAAAGGGGAGCCTAACAAGTATGTGCAGTTATCCTTATTACTTTGTAAGTTTTAGACATCTAATCTGCCATGTTTTTCCTTTCCTCCCCTTCCCTTTTTCTTCCTTCCTTCCCTCTCCCTCCCTCCTCTTCCTACTCTTTCCTTCACTCCCTCCCTTTTCGTTCTTCCTTCCTCCCTTTCTTTCCCTTTCCTTTCCCCATCAATCCTTCCATCTTCCTCATGCTTTTGAGAAGTTGGTCATTCCTGTTTGTCAGAAAGCAGTGGTTCTCCCAACCAAAGGTTAGAGACAGATTTAATCTCGGTCTTGCAGGTCTAGGGCACAGCATGATCTGGGCAAGCTAGTGACAAAACACAGAGCTTCACATGCAGGAGGCTCAAATCACCCCCAGGAGCTCCGTCCAGTCAATCTGGGACTCCCCACCCAGCAGGTGAAACCAACTCTGTTTAGACTCCAATAATAAAAACACCGACCCGACATTAAACCAACCTCGTAGCTGATGAAGCCTGCAGAATCTTCCAGGTTCATATCTTCCTTTCTTGGAGGGTTGTCATGGGTGGCCAGGGCCAGGCAACGCAGCGTGTCCTTCCCGCTGCCCCACTCACGGATGACGGTCATGATCTTCTGCTTAATCCCCGGGGTTAAGGGCACCTTCATGTTTCCTGCTCGGAAGTGGGTGCACCTGTCAAGCACCCCTTCTGGAGCCCCCTGTAGGGAAGCAAAAGGGCAGCCGATTCAGCCTGCAGGCTCTTTTACCATTTCACCCCAGAACCACCACGGAGCTGCTTCATGAAGACGAAGATGTCACTTGAACCCAGAGTCACGTTTTGGTGTACAGCTAGTCCTCAACGTACAACCATAATGGGGCCCACAATTTCCTCTGCTAAGCGAGACAGCTGTTAAGGTGAATTCCGCCCCATTTTACGACCTTCCTTGCCACGGTTGTTAAGTTACACGGTTGTTAAGTGAATCTGGCTTACCCCATTGACTTTGCTCAGGAGACTGCAAAAGGGGGTCACGTGACCCAGGGACACAGCAACCGTCATAAATATAGGCCGGTTGCCAAGGGTCCCAATTCTGACCCGTGACTATGGGGACGCTGCAATGGTCGTAAGTGTGAAAAACAGTCGTAAGTCAGTTTTTTCAGTGCCTCTGTGACTTTGAACGGTCACTAAATGAACGGCTGTTAAGTCGAGGACTGCCTGCGATGTGGCTGATCTCTCCCCCCCCCTTCCCTCCAGGGTACTTGCCTTGACAAACATCTTGGTCATGGCCGTCCGGCTGGGCTTGTTCGGAGTGCAGTAAACGGACATCGACTTCCTATCCCGGGAGAATTCCAGAGTGAACTCTTTCCTCATCAGCTGCTTAATCACCTGCGTGGAGGAGGCAGAACCGGGTTGTAACCAGCGTGCGTGAAAACGCCAGCATGGCCCCCCCGAGGCCCGGCCTTTGGGAAGTACTGACCGAATTGCAAGCGTTGGCCCGCTCAATCTTGGACAGTCCTTTCAGATCCGTGTCAAACACGTTCATCTTCTCCACCAGACAAGTCAGGGCCGTCTCTGTGGCTTCCCCGACCTTCTCATAAACTCCCTTCGCCTTTAATAAAAGAGCCCTTGTTAGTACAAAGGGGCTGAGTGATTCACCATCACCTACGGGTTTGCTCAACTCGGAGATGGAATGACGTGGAACGAAGCAGGCTGACCCAAAGTGGCCTCTGGTGTAACTTCAGCCGATTAAAATCAGGATAAGATCTCTGCTCGTAACGGTTTATTTGGCCACTTAACATTTTATATCGCTTTAGCAGTTCTAACTGAATTACGACCTCAGTAAAAATATCACTAACGTCCATTAAAGAAGGAGATACGATCAATATGAAACACGGAGAACCGAAACAGCGGCATCAAAAGTCCAGAGTTATGTTAATTTTGCTAGGTGTTGTGTACACAGGCTTGCTCACACTGTCCAGTTTAGCAGACCGCAAAAAGGGTTTTGTTTGGGCAATTCTCTGGAGGGCTACTTACTTCATTGAAATCCAGAGACGAATCGTTGCAGAGGGCGCAGATTGTAGCCAATTCAATAAGGCCATCGTACATACAGCATTTGATGGGTTTATCCCCTTTGGAACTGTTTGGGGATGGGGAGGAATCAGGAAAAAAAAAAGATGAAATTTCAGACAACTGTGAAGAATCCTAATTTATCAGTGAACTAATCCGATCCTAGGAGGAGTCAGAGAAATTGAAGCAAGTTAATATAATAAAAAAATGGAGGGCAGCAAATTGATAAAAATTGCTTTTAAGAGCTGGAAATTTTACAAAATTGGACGAATGCCATCAAAAGGACTGTTAGTTGAGAAGATTGCGGTAGTAGGATTTTAGCAATAAATCAATTTAATTGAATGTTCATGTGTGGGCCTGACATTTCTAGAGCAAAAATCTAACTCTGAAAGACCCTTTTGGATTATATTTTCAAAAAAAAATAAAAGGGCACAGTAGAGAATTATCACATTCTCCCTACCCAAGAGACAGAAAGCAAGTAATAATAATATGTCTCAAATCATGTGCAGGTTTCCTGCTTCCCCAAAGGAAAACTATTACAAATAATTACCTTTCCATCTACAGACTGAGAGGGTTTAAATCTACATATCAAGACCAATCCCCTTTTATAGCATCCGTTTGCCTTTCGGGCCCTATAATTCTAGCCTTAGCCACACTGCATACAAAGAGACCTGTAAGCTGGCAGATAGGAAGGATAAAAGTTCTCACATCTCTCCAACCGGGGCATACGTTGAACCAGACACGGTGAATTCATTCAGACAGCAGCTATCCCCTTCCACTCGGTCCACAATAAACATCTGTCGGAGAGACAAGGGTGTGATTATTACGCTCAGCTAGCTGAGGCCATCTAGAACATTTTCGCATTAAAGACAGCTGGGCATGCAAAGTTTGACCAGACTGCTTGCTCTGAGGAACCACTCACGTTTTACTTTAAAGTAAGATCAAGCTGTACTTTTGAGAATATAGGTCACATAATTCCTTGAAATTACACCTTGCCCTATTTCCTCCCTCCTCATCTGACTAGAACAATACACAAAGCCTTCTTCTCAAGCGGTGGAACCTCTCAGGCTCCTACCATTCCAAATGAGGGCCCCACACCAATATTCAGAAGGTGTCAGACCTGGCCCAGCTTGGTCCCTTAGGAAAGAAACACTCTCAACTCGATTTGTAGTGAGAAGGTTGCTCTTACTAAAGCCAGAAGTAAGAGTTTGAGTGCGAAAATTCCCTTAGTTAACTTTCCCTTCCCTGGCCCACCCCCCCTGTTATCACTTCCCTGTCCAGTCACATTCAGAGAAGATGTTTTGGTAACTGTCCCCGCTGTGGTTAGATGGATGGGCTAGATGGTCCATTCCCAGGCCCATGGGCTTGAGATGTCTCTTTGGATTTCCCAGGTCTTCATCTTAAATTCCCCGTCTCTCTCCTGCCTCCCCCTAGCTCCCTCCCCCCATAACGCATGGCAGAATGGACATCTAGCGAAGCGTAGAGTTGAGCGAAGGTTGGCAGCTCTGACAGAAGGGTGCTTCAGCTCAGTTCACACAAACCAGCTATAAAGGCAACCCAGGGATGCAAACATCCTGGATGAAAAGCATCCAAATATGTCATTTTTTTTCCCCTTCCACAAGTCTAGGGCATCCAAACTGTAGAAAAGGAAGATAATAGTGGTCTTAAATTTATGCTCCCTCCCCCCCAAGTCCTCTCGCCAAGCAACATCCAACTTCGATTTGGGCCACGTTGCTGTTACTACTGACATTCAGCTACGGTGTAAGTCTCAAGAATTTAAATTGCATCCACTTGGACTAGCTACAGTTTGGCAACAGACCCCAATGGAGAAAAATCCTTTCCCAGCATCATTAAGCATGCTGAAGAGATATTTTCACATAGCTTTTACACACTCAGCCATTCCTCACCAGCCCCACAATCTCCAGGAAATGTTTTTTTCTGCATTGCCTGATGGATCTGACACTATAGGACAAGAGGTTTTTGTTTGGTTTTTTTTAAAAGGCAAAAGCAAAGATTTTCTGCCCTGCCAAAGATGCTTTCCGGAAGAAGAAGAAGAAGAAAAAGAAAGGTTCATGAGCTGCTTTGTGGTGGAGCCGTTCCGCTGTTTGGCCTCTACCCCGCGAAAGACGGACGGTTATGCAAGATCCCTGCAAAGCACCTCCTTTGGAATACAGATGAGCCACGGCTTTGAGCGCTCTTTGTGCGCTACGCTTCAACAGCCAAATGCGGGACAGGGAGAGGAAGCAACGCACATAGGTAAGCAGCCCATCAGAACAGAGAAGGAAAAGACCCAGAAAAATCTATTGACGTCTTTATCGCTGTTGACTCATCGGATGTTCTTGCCTAGTCATCTCAACATCCTGCTCTGAGGACAGCTGGAGGGGACCCCTTCAAAGAGAAGAATTCCTTGCAACTAAAGAGTACAATTTCCATCCCTCCAGACTGTCTCGAAAGAAGGCAATTAAATCAATATTTCACGGTTGCGCTGATCATCTTCCTTAGATAATTGCCTGGGACAAGAATAAACGTCCCCCCGTTAGGTTTTATTATAAACTAAGACCTAATTTTTTTTTCAGCCTCCTTTTATCTTCCCAAAGTGAGCAGAACTGGCTGAGTTAATAGGAAGAAAGGCACATATTAAAAGGCTTGAATTTCTTGGGGGTGGCTCAAAAAAATTGTTAGGAGTCGATACAGTCTCTGGTTTAAATTAAAGCTTATATCTTGGCTTATTGAAGGACCTCAAAATACAGGCAGCTTCTCTAAAACGGTTTTGCAAGAGTAGTTGATCAAAATCAAATCCCGAAGACCAATTTTAGGAGCAGAGAGACCAAGGCACACACAGTTCCCTCCAATTTTACTGGTCTCCTTTCCTAACCCACAGAAACTGAATCAGCTTACCCGGCAAACCGACATCTGGTTGGTGGTTAGCGTGCCGGTCTTGTCGGAACAGATCACCGAGGTGCAGCCCAGGGTTTCCACGGAGGGAAGGCTCCGGACGATGGCATTCTTCTTGGCCATGCGACGGGTGCCCAGGGCCAGGCAGGTGGTGATGACAGCAGGCAGGCCCTCTGGAATGGCAGCCACCGCAAGGGCCACGGCAATTTTGAAGTAGTAGATGGCGCCCCGGATCCAGGAGCCGCCGTGGACGGGGTCGTTGAAGTGGCCGATGTTGATGATCCAGACGGCGATGCAGATCAGCGAGATGACCTTGGACAGCTGCTCCCCAAACTCGTCCAGCTTCTGCTGGAGGGGGGTCCTCTCTTGCTCGGTGGCCACCATTTCGTCACGGATTTTCCCGATTTCCGTGTTGACCCCAGTGGCCACCACCACCCCCATGGCTTTGCCCGCAGAAATGTTCGTACCCTGGATGGGAAAACAGTTGAATTCAGGCATTTCAAGTGATGAAAGTACTACTTTAAAAAAACCCTCCCAGGTTCATTATTTCATATATTATTTCAGTAGAGTCTTAGTGCAAGAATTTCATTTTAGCTGATCTGATTTCGCACTCTAACTTAAGGCGACAGTCCTCAATGTTTTGCTTTTAGGGACGTAATTGCCGTCTGGTATTTTTTATTCCTCTTACCAACTAAACATGTTCTACCAAAACAGGTAGCATGTTTCTGATACTGCATATATAATCTCCTCCTCCCTCCACAAATGTGTTGTTGTTGTTTTGGTCCTCATCAGTGCCTTAGTGCCTCCAGTTTAAAGGCAGGGATTTTTAGGCATACAATAATATTCACATCTATGGTTTCTCCCTCTTTCCTAACTAGGTTTTAAGATATAGACCCTTTCCCCATTTATTAACTCATTCTTCAGCACTCCAAACAGATCTGTGTTGAAGATTTACGGAAATAAAGTATAAGCACCAACAGCAGCGTCGATGAGGTGTGCAAAGGAAATCAGCACACAAGCAACGGTATCAAGGCTGGCCAAAAGAGGAGAGCAGCACAGAAATTGATAGACAGACAGACAGATGAGATCGGAGAGTAGACCAGGCGTATCCAATCTTTTAGCGTGCCTGCCTGATGGGCTCTTGCTTTACAATTCCATAATGAGATCACTGTGCAAAACAGAACTTGAGTCCCACAGGGAGGATCTGAGTTTATAGGTGTCAGCACTACTCATTTTTTTTTTTTAAAAAAAAACCCAGCAATGCTATTACACAACGCCCTTTCCATTCAAACCAACCTAACCGGTTTCCATAAACTGGCACGAGCCGGCCAATATTTGGCAAGACGGTGTACATATTGTAAACCTCTGAGGACTCACTCCACGTTCTCAAGGAACAGCTTCTTCTTAAGTTCATCCACGGCTGGACGAAGAGGACATAAATTTTAATTGGGGTGACTGCCTCAGAACAGAGGCAGGAGAAAGAAAGGTGGGGGGGCGGAGTTTCTCAGTTGTTTTGCCAGACACAGGAACAGCAGGAGCGGTTAATGCCAGGATAATAAATCACATAAATAGCCAGGACTCCAGTTATGAAATTCTTGAGTAGTAATTGATCGGTGATGTGGAAGTTCCCGCTTGACTACCAGAAGTCTCTTGTTCTCAGCACAAACAGAACTCTTTGAAACTCTCCCCAAAAGGAACCCACAGTTAGGGAGGGAAGCCTTGGACATTTTAAGAGATTCCCCTTTTTTCATTTTATGGTTGATAATCCACAGAGTTTAGCTGAAAACAACTTGGATCAACCTATGCTTACAGGCACCTTCAGTTTTTAAGGCTCAGTTCAAGAAAAAAAAATCAGTGTTTTTCAAACTTGGCAACTTTACGATATGCAGCCCACGCATCTTATAGTTGCCAAGTTTTGAAAAACACTGATTTAAACGATCGAGATAGTTTTGATGTTGTCAGGGCACTCTAAACAGAGTAAGGAGTAGCTAATTTTGTTTTTAAATGAAGCATGAAGCAAGCACCAAATAATCTACAAAAAAACACAAGGGTCAGGATTTTACTCACAGAAAAAAGCATATTTTTCTTGTCTTGGTTTACTGCACGAGGATCAGGCACAGGGTCCGTATGTTTAATAACCGAGACAGATTCACCT
Source organism: Protobothrops mucrosquamatus (assembly GCF_001527695.2). Taxonomy (NCBI): domain Eukaryota; kingdom Metazoa; phylum Chordata; class Lepidosauria; order Squamata; family Viperidae; genus Protobothrops; species Protobothrops mucrosquamatus. The sequence continues at coordinate 35,276 of NW_015391098.1, forward strand.
AGAAAAAAGGTCAAAGGCGTTAGCACAGAAGTGCGAATTCTCTCTGCACTTTGGACGTACTGCCCGGAGCGTTTAGCAAACCAACTTGGAAGCAAAACAACCCCCATTCATCTCTTCCACTCTCCCCCCACTATTCTAATATAATTTATCGGTTGTACGGGTTTTTTTTTTTTTTTTTACATGCCGTTTTGGCAATTCAAGAATGGAAATAAGCCAGATACAATTACAACACTCCAAGAGGAAAGCTGACAAAACATGCTTGTTCCAACTTTTAAAGAAACCAGATAGGAGGCACTTTCTCATTTGGAATTAACTTTCCATGGGGGGGGGGGGAGAGGAAGAAACATGAACTCAGGGCAAAAAAAGACAAGTCATCTTCATCAGAACCAACACAATGGGACTTTGCCATCAAGGACAGATGTTTCCAACCGATTCCCCAAGAACCGCTGCTTTTCTCTGAAGAACTGCCTACCTGTGAGAATCGACTGGTCAACTCGTAGAGTTGTGGATTTTATGGAGGTAATTCTGATGTCAGCAGGAACTTTGTCCCCAACTGTGGGTTGAAAAAAAAAGAAAAGAGCGTGAGTTTAAGTGACCTGTAGGAAATCCAAATATTTTTCCAGATGTGCAATGCGCATCAGAGTAATAATAATAACATTGGATGTTTATTCAAAAAGCACTTCTCTCTTGCTGCTTTACTTTTTTCAAAATATTATTCCGTGCCTTTCTTTAGCATTATACCTGTGGAAGGAAGTCTCAGCATGTGGAAGTTTCTTTCCTAATGTTATGTTACGTCTCCTATTTCTGCCTTTAATTCAGAGAGAACAGAGCTGTATTCAGTGGAAAATAAAACTAAAAAAGAGCAGACAAGTGCCCAAGATTTGATACCGTTCTTTGTTCTTAAGATTGGCGGTGACCAGCATCAGACAGACCAACATTATCATCCTTTAGGACAGGGTGTCCAACCTTGGCAACTGGAAGGTGTGGCTGGTTGGGGAATGCTGGGAGGTCTTAAACATGCCAGGTCTTAAAAGTTGGACACCGCTGCTTTAGGAGTTCCCGAGACCCAAGGAACATCTGTACAGAACATTTATGCAAAATTCACTTCCCAGAGCTCAAGGTGGCACCGTCTCATAAATGCCACACCAGTTCTCACGAGGTTTCCCACAGGGAATTCTCAGCTGCTTAATTCCTACAGGAACTGCTTATGCAACTGGCAGTAATCAGAGACACAGAGGGAAAAACCACAGCGTAGTCATGGTAGATCGGCATGGTTACCATGAAAATGGGATCCTTTAGTCATCGGTTAAGATGACACTACTTTGGGTTGGGCCTTAGCCTGGCCTTTTGAGAAAGGCAATTACAACCACAATTGAGCCCAAAACTTATGTTGCTAAGTGATCTTTGCCTCATTTTGCGATCTTTCTTGCTAAGCAAACTTAAGTTGGTAACATAATTGTTAAGTGAACCTGACTTCCCTTTTGGACTTTGCTAGTCAGAAGGTCGCAAAAAAGGGATCACGTGACCCCGGGACACTGCGACCGTTATAAGTACGAGTCAGTTGCTAAGCGTCTAACCCTGGGGATGCTGCAACGGCCGTTAAGTGTGAAAAATGGCCATTAAGCCACTTTTTTCAGTGCCGCTGCAACTTCATACAGTCACTAAATGAACTGTTCTAAGTTGAGGACTTCCTGTACTATACAATCTCTCAGGGTAAAAATGGTATTTTTGTAACTTTTATAGATATTCTTTGATGGGAAGGAAAGCCCTGGCCCGTTCTTAAAAATTCCCCTAGACAGATTTTATTGACTTGGGTCTATTTATATCGCCGGCTCACGATATCCCTTTTCTACGGCATTATAGTGAAATTGAAAAAAAAGTGTGTGTGTGGGGGGGGGGGGGAAGCATTCTGAGCTCCTTCTGCCCTTCAGCAGTGAAGAGAAAATAGTACAAGACAAACAATGGCCAAAACCAAAAATGGGCAAACTATTTGAATGTGCTCCTCGCATGGGTGTCGTGAGGAAGCGCGTTGTCCAGCAGCTGCTTTTCGGCTATCACAATTCCACCCAAGAGCAAGTGGAGGCTTGGCACCGGGCGAGAAAAAGCCCATCAGTCCGTCAGGAAGCGCAAGGCTGCCAAGCTTGACAGCTGAACATCTCGGATGCAGCGCAGACAGACGAGGTCTGCTGCTCCCAGTTGTTGGCTGGGGAAACTCTGGCTGGGGAATTCTGGAAGTTGAAGTCCACAGGTCTCAAAGGGGCCAAGGTTGGACGCCCCTGGCTTAGCGCACCTGGGACCTGGGCCCTTAGGAAAGCAGACTTACAGACCGTGACTTTGTGCCATGTGTTAATCGCACCCCAAATTTGCATCCTCCTCCAATAAAATTCAGTACCTTGTCCTCGACTTACAACAGTCCATTTAGTGACCGTTCAAAGCTACAACGGCAGTGAAAAAAAGGGATTTATAACCGTTTTTCACACCTGTGACCACTGTAGCATCCCCGCGGTCATGTGATCAAAATTCAGAAGCTTGGCAACTGGCTCATGATCGCTGCAGCCTCCTGGGATCACGTGATTCCCTTTTGAGACCGTCTGACAAGCGAAGTCAATGGGAAAGCCGGATTCACTTCACTGTGGCCAGAAAGGTCGTAAAATGGGGCAAGACTCACTTAATAAATGTCTCACTTAGCAAGAGAAATGTTGGACTCAACCTGTGGTCGTAACTTAAGGACTACCTGTCATCTCTTCTAACCAATTTCTTTTGCTTCCCTGGATTTGCCCTGGACACAAACATCAAACAAATTTCTATGTTAACTTAGGAACAATGCCGGGGAAAACCAAAATTATCTAAGCCTGTAAATACATTTCCTCTCCCCACAAACGCGTTTATGGTTTCCACACAGAACCTGGCCGGATGCCACCAGATTCCTTACGTTGCCACCATGACATCAGAGAGGCTCATAATCAAATTCACCCTGCACGGTATCAGCGAAGGGGCCTGCTGCTGCCGCCTCTGTGAATCAGCCATTTGGGGTCCTGCGCCCCGATAAACCTGGTTACTCTGAATCTCTGAATAACGATAATTGTCATTGTCCAAACGTTAAGAACCGTAAACTGATTAGCTGAAAATAATGCTGAGGCTTTAATTATAGCAATAACTATGCACGGAGGGTTTAGCAGACACAAGAAAGAAAAAATAACTGCCACGGCAGCACAATTTGAGGGCAAAAACACACACTTCCTTACGGAAGGAAAACCTTTCTTAATCGCTTTGGTCCGAGCAACAGGGAGCAGATCTCCAATTAGGTTTAGACAGCTGCTAGACCTTGTAAGCCAGGTTCTCACTGCCTCATTTCAAAAAAGCTTCTGTAGGCCGAATAAGTGTATTTGCCAGAGCAGAATGGAATATCGGCAGCAAATTATCTTGATGTTCAAAAATTCTGTCCGGTACCTTTTGTTCCAATAATAAATTCCTCTTGAGTTCTACTAAGGTTATAAGATCGCAACCATTCTGCGAATTCAAAGCATGAGAGTA